>NC_056731.1:1441834582-1441988911 GCF_019279795.1 Protopterus annectens
ATAAATGCTCAAAAAATATGGCAGCTCCATCCTGTCACTAGTCACCTAGTGATAACCTTTATCATGCAGCATAATCATAAATAGAATAATACAAGCAGAAGTGATTTCTTGTCTTCTGTGCTATACTGTAAGTAATGTAACCCAATGTAATTTGCAGACTGACTGTCTATATGTCCCCAGTAACCCCTCCAGTTGTTTGCATTCTGTATGCAAAGGCACCAAAATGACACAAATTGGCCCAGCAGTCACTTTAGCAGTGATATCATTTATGCAGAAGCACTTCCCTGATACACAATGAATTATTTACCCAAGCAGCATCCTGGTAATTTTGTCCAGGTATACATGCACCCAAAATGAAATGTTTCCACAAACATGTCTGGCATGGTAATCACACATGTGCATAGATATGACATGGGTGCAGTGTAAGCAACTATACATTGCAGGAAGAAAAGTCATGCTTCTGTTCCTTGCCACCATCATTCTCAAATACCAGTGAAAGTCCTCACCACTCATCAGTAGTAACAGCCTATACCTGGGCAGTACCCTGACAATTTTGTCACTATAATGAACATCTTAGCTGGCTCCAGATAAAGACAACTATGATTGTTGGCACCCAGGTGTAGAGCAGATATCATTGTACAGATCCAACCAAACCACTCCGCTGGAACAGCCCCAAGGACATCAAACCAAGAAAATTAAAGACTTTAAATCATTTAACTATTCTGACAGATTAGAATAACTATTCTTATATTCAATAGCCCACCAGCTGCTCTGAGGTATCCTGTGTCATGCTTTTTGAACAACAAAAGACCCAATACTATTTAACCTCTTTTTTTTTTTTCTTCCCAAACTAGTAAGCAAAAATCACTGGAGTGATAGGCTCCAAACGTAATGTAATCCTAGCCTATGGAACTAGTTACAACTACTGGCCAACCTTTAGAATTAGTTACTATAGGTCAGGACGGGTACTAATTTGTCTACCTTTAAAGTTAGTGTTAGCATTGGCTGGCTAGACAAAAAATTTACAACACCATTTTCATGTACAACCTTATTCAGTTTATCAGTTGAACATGATTATGTGCATGTGATGGGTGGCAATAACTTTTAAGTACATAGCTTGGTTTCTGTGATTGCTTGCCTAATATTCCTGTGTTCCTCTGCTTGAGAAATTTTGATAATGGTTATTGATGTCTCCATATGTGGCATTCTTTACATTTGATATTTCCTGGTCACTAGTGATAATAGTCCCATCTTCCCTTTATAGACCACCCGTGGCATATCCTTCATTCTTTACTTCAGGTTCTGCAGTAGATACTTTCCTAGTTAGTACATTTGAAACAACCAAAATTCTTTTCTATTCAACATTTCCTTCCTATGTGCCCCACCTCAACATTTTCTATGTAATATTGTGTGTGTAACTATTACTCTTCTATATTCATGTATTTGGCAGTTTTTATGTATGTTTCTAATTTCTTTTTTCAAAGACCACCCTTTCCCTGACTGTCCTTTATAATTTTCCAGTTTAGTTTTCCAGTTTCTTGCATTAGTTATACTCTTACAACAAGGTGTAATTCCATCCTACTATTCAACTACCAATCATCCCATATCTATTAGGTTATTGCAACTTAACTCAAACACACACTACTGGCACTGACTTTCCAAAAGTTTAATAATTGTATGCAGACATCCATTTCAGGATATTTATAGTCAAGGAACTGATCGTAAAAGCATGTACTTGTATCTAATTTTAAAATTAATACAGAAAGTTCTTCCACACAATGCATACTGTATTATCAAAAAATAATTTACTTAATAGTTAATATAGTGCTGCAGCCATATGGTGTTGAACAAAGTAGAATGTCCATCCTGCCTTTTCTACTGTGTATTGTATCAAAATTATAAAGGCATCACTGAAGCTGAATTGCTGCTTCAGGATACCAAATTCACTTCCATAACTATAGGTTATGTTTGGCTATGCACTTCTTTGTTCCTGTTCTTTACAAACATATATGAACGTTAGGCAGAGGTGCTCATTCAAGGCTACAGAAGGCATGTAACAAACAGATCTGAAGATTGGACAGCTGTACTCATTCAAGGTTGCAGAAGGCATGCAACATCACCTGTGTACCAAAATAATACATGGGCTGGCTGTGGCATGTTACCTTTGTCTTATTCCTTATGACATTATAAAATATACACATCACTGTTTTCTATCACATGTGCTTACCTGCAGGATATAGCATGAGGGCTTGACACCAACCTCTCATTAGGCATATGTAGGTGTCATGGGCACTCAGAAGGTGTTTACACAAGACATTGTTAATAGTGCCATCAGCAATGAAAATATGTTTTTTTTTTTATTGACAACATCTTTAAAACTGCCATGCGTGATATGCACACACTGCGTTGTAATACAAGTTTAGAAATATAAGCATACTGCATGGCCCTGAGTGTCTCTGGCATACCTGCCACTCTTTGGACTGCTTGCTTGGTGTTAATCATTCCTGGAAAAAGGCTAGCAAGATTAATGACATATTCTCCATCAAACAAGGGAGCATTAATATAGTATCCCTAAAGCAGGCTGCGGCATGTATGGAAATATTACACCCAATATCTCAGATGAAGAGTGCAACATGCATAGGAGTGCTACATATTGTATTTTCAATACAGACTGCATTATGTATGCAAGTAAAACAATATTCTTGAATGTAACGTGCATAGGAGTACTACATTTTTCCTAATGCAGAGGACAGTGTGCATAGGAGTACTACATCCAGTATCCCTAAGGCAGATTGCAGCATGGATGGGAGTATTACATACAGTATCTCTGACAAAACTGCAGCATGCATGCCTGGGTGTCCTACATCCAGCATCTCTGATGAAGACTGCAGCATAAATGAAAGTATTAGTGACAGTATCCCCGACATTGCAGTATGTGTAGGAGTATTAAATCCATTATCCCTAATGAAATTGCAGCATACATGGGAGTAATAAATCCACTATCCCTGATGAAACTGCAGCATACATGAGAGTAATAAATACACTACCCCTGATGAGACTGTAACATGCATGGTAGTATTAAATCCACTATCCCTGACAAGACTGCAGCATGTATGGGAGTATTAAAATCACTATCTCTGATGAGACTGCAGCATGCATGGGATTACTACATCCACTATCCTAGACTAGATGGCAGTTTGCATGGGAGTATTAAATCCGCTATCTCCTGATGAGACTGCAGCATGCATGGGAGTATTAAATTCACCATCCCTGATGAGACTTTGGTATGCATAGGAGTACTAAATTCACTATATCTGATGAGACTGCAACATGCGTGGGAGTATTAAATTCACTATCCCTGACAAGAGCGCAGCATGCATGGGAGTACTACTGCCAGTATCCATCGTGAAACTGCAGCATACTTATGAGTAATAAATCCAGTATCCTGGATGTAATCTGCAGCACACATGGGGTACTACATCCAGTATCCTTGAGGGAGACTGCAGCATGCATTGCAGTACTACTACCAGTGTGGGATGTGGGGCTTCACTCCTGCAAATACAGTTAAAATAGATTTTTGTGTAATTCAGCTTATTTTTGAACTACATTTGCATAGTTTGGTTAAGGCCTTGTAGTACAATGAATCAACAGGAATCCAGATGGAAAAAGGCTTTAAATGTTTCCGTCACACAACTTTCATATTAGATGATATGTTTAGAGATCCCACTGGTAGGAAAGGCACCTATGACAAATAGACAGGCAGATTTACTATTCCTCCATATGAACCTCAGAGGAATACACACAAAATATCACCTGTACATGCAGACATTGCCCAACATTCTCCAGATATGTTGTCCACTACAGAATCTAGGTGAAAACTAGATATAAAAAAAATAAATTCTATCACCAGGCTACAACAACCTATGAATGGATAGGAAAAAAAAAAAAAAATGCTGGAGGGGTAGCAATTTTTTTATATATAAAAACCTTTGAAATGACTCGTCATCTTAACCCCTTTCCCAAATTTAACAACAGAGAAAAACTCATCTGCCAGCTAAAGATTAACATTTAAAAGAGGATATACTTAATAGCTCTACACATACCTCCCCCATAACAATATTATTAATACTACCTATGTTGGATAGCTACAAATACAAGCCATGAAACAATCACAATGGAAGACCTTAACATTGACTAGCAACTAATATGCTGAGATAACCCCACCTACACAATAAAGCTGTATAATTTCTTAAGTCATCATTGTCCCAACTAGGCTTAATAAAAAGTTGGAAAATCTACACTGGATTAGATTTTTATCTCGAAACAAACTAGACCCCAGTGGCTGCCTACCAGACATCATCAGTGACCATCTTCCAACCATTGCTATAAGCCAGTAAAATAATAGCCACAGACAACCAGAATATAAACAGGCTTGCAACCTGAGTAATAGCACAGACAGACACAATATAAACAGGCCTGCAAACTAAATTACCATATGACAACCACAATATAAACAGGCCTGCAACCTTAGCAAATTGCAATTAAAAACATTTACTTCCAACATTCAGTTCATAAGTGGAATATTCTAAAAATACGCCTCTAGAATCAGTTTCAGAATTTAACAAACTATTTCCAAATATACTAAAAGAAGTGGCTCCCATCAGAGCAAAAAGGAAAAAAATGTAACCCAGCAAGTTGGCTAACACAAGAAACACAAATTATGCACACCGGGGACAAAGCTGGATCTCAAAGCAATTGGCAGCATTTCAGATATCTCAAACATCATAGCACATCCCATTTTAGAAGAGACAAAAAACTTCTATAGTAAGCTCCAGGGAAAACACCAACATATCCCAAAAGTTGGGCATCACTGAAAACTCTTCTCCACCCTTGCCAAGCAATCACACCATCAGTTAATAATAACAGAGATGACATTACCATCGACTTCGATAATCACTTCATCCAAACATTTATCTTTCATAAAAGATAATCCATCCTCTACTCCCCACCACCTTCCACACCATACTTCGCCTTAAAACTCTGAAAGGCACAACCATAAATAATTCTTACGCTATCAACAGCAAATTTTTCTTTGCCAAAAACTACACTCACCTCATGAATATTTTCTTGGCAGTTACTTGGAGACAATCTACCAAAAAGATCAATGAAATGCAGAGTAAAGTTTCAGTCCATCAATAAAGCAAAACAATCCAGAAAAGTTACATAGAGAAACCATTCAACTGTCTAGCTGGACATTAAACATTTGTCTCGAAGTGAGGAATCCAAACTGCATAGCCCTGTCTATAAGTTCTAACAAAATTGCATTCTGATTGGAAAAGTGGGATGCAATTTATTCGATGGCACTGAGCATTTACCTACCAGTAAGGGCCGATCTCCCTTCTCCCATAATTGTTGCACCAGCAGCCAAACAATTGCCTCCATCTATGGCTAACTTCTACAAAGAAAAATATCACCTATTCCCTGCCTCTTTGTAACGATAACTTCCTGTTGTGAAAGAAAAACAAGTAATTGGATAATGATGCATTGCACGGTATGTCAAACCACCTCCTGGCCACCCCCAAGACAGCGTAGCAAGCTGCTGCGAAGAGAGGGTGCCATAGTCTCTCCATCGTGGAAAACAACAGAAACACAGGAAAAGAAGGACGCATCAACACTTGTCACTGATAACTAATGAGCAGACCGTGTGAACATGACAAATTGCACCCATCATTCTCCAATTAAACCAAGCACAGACATAAGTAATAACAATGGTCTGAATATTAAGGAGAACGACACCATTCTACCAGCTCAATAGACTAAAATATGAATTAATTAGTGTTAGTATAAGACAGGTTGGACAAGAATACAAGGAAGTCTGGGTACCATCTTGATGTAAAACAGCATTAGAATGGCCCCACTACATTTATAGGTTGTTTTACAAATGTAACACTAGCTCTATGCACAAGGGGCACCAAAACTTATAATGTTCACATCTGTTTAAACACCTGTTTAACTGGAGTGTGTGATGTAAACCCTGGTAATCAAAACTGTGTTAAAGATGAATAATTATACTAAAACACATGGATAACTAGCCAGGCTAAGTGTCTATTACACATAACTGCTTTTAATTAAATAGGTGAGGTTCTATCAAATCTGAGTAAGCAGAGAAACGGTAAATTGAAGTAATCCGCACTAGATGATTAATGCCAAACGGTATGCAAGTGGTGGTTCGGATTGCAAGAATCCGATTGGCTGCCACCACTTGCTTTATCAACAATCTTTTAAATGAATTTAGAAGTAAAACTTTAATGTGAAATTAATGTAAATACACACAGAATCATAACTGTATAATGTCATTTACATGTTCAGTTACGATTTCTGTGTGTTTTACATTAGGTTCAACTACAAATGTGCATTACAGTTTCTCGCGCTTCAGGAAGGCACTCGGGGGTAACAGCTTGAAATTAGTAGCTTCTCATGGCATGCTCGGTGTTAAGCAGACAGGCGCCATGAGAAGGTACTTGGGGTTAATGAGTTAATTATGTTAAACATGACAATGATGACATTTAATGTACAATGCATATGCATAGTTATGAGGTGCACAATATTTATGTACAGTTATTATGAGTTATCACATGGCAAAACTTTTTTATGACAGTATTCCTTCAGGACTATGTATGTAATCTAAACCACCATGTTTTACTCAGGTTATGCAACTGCATGCATATGAAATGCATTTACAAGGACAAATACTAACTTTTACATTGAAATGCAGTCCCATGACTAAGTAAGGTCACAGACACACAAGCATCTCTGAAGTTTATCTCCTGCCATTGTTATATTACTATATTTTCAATTATGATGTGAAAAAATAAGTTCTCCTGTGGCACTGACAGTTAATAAGCAAAGCTGAACATTTTATCCTTTTTTCATGGTTTCAGTTCCCAAGTGGTACTACACAATCTCACCAGTGTGTAACTCCCAACAGGCCAATATGTCACAAGTAATACAATTTTTCCTCCAGTCAAACATGATTATAAAAAACACCATAAAACATGTCATTGTTTATCACTGGAACATGTGTCAACAATTTAAGCACCACACATGGCCATATCTCACTGTCATATTTCAGACCTTTCATGCTTTTTGATGTAATCAGTGCCAATGTGTCTGCCAAGCTATTGCTATGCTTTCAATTGTGCAGATGCAGCTGGGAAAGTGATGTGTCTTTGCACACAAGCTGTTACATGTGAGATCTGAATTGGGCACCAATTCAGACCCATATTTCTAACTTGACTGCTGTAGACATGGCTGGCAATGGTTGTAACAGTGTTCCATTTAGATCATGGTTCACTTACAGAGAGCTCTGCAACATTTTTCCAGTGTTTCAACTGTATTCAAAGCTATCCAAGCTAAGATAATATTTCCTTGATTAACAACACTTGTACTTGCTTCATACAGTGACGACAACTGTTTTGAGCATTTTTAAAAACATTTATTTAAATTTGTGGCAAAAATAGTTATTACTGTGTTTGTGGCTTTTCTAATCTGGAAGCCTCTCTTTGCAGAATGGCAAATTGACTAGGGACTTGGTAGTTGTTTGTTGTTTAATCCATACTTGAGAGCTGGTTTTGCTGTGCTTTTACATTACGAAATTCCACAATCAGATATCTCGTGGCAGAAGGTGTTTGCCTGGTCTCTGTGAGTTGGGAAGCACTGCTAGTCATTTGTTGTTTAATCTGCACTTGGAAGATGCTTTTGCTGTGCTTTTATATTAAGAAATTCCAAGGTCAAACATCTTGTGACAGAGCATGTTTATCTGGGTACACTGAGTATGAAGCACTGGAGGAAGTGCAAAGTGTGGTTGACTATTGGCTAGAGGGCATAGGAGTCAGTTTTCAAGCCAATTCTGTAATATAAGTCAGGCAAGTTGCCAGACTCTTTGATTATGAGGGGGTGCTGAAAAGTTCTAAGCCAGACCAACTATCTAAATTCTGAGCATTATTTTGCCTCTGTAGCTGAAAAGAGGGTTATTTCATCTTGTAAAGTGTCAATTTATAGAATTGTAATGATATGTTTTGACATTGTTTCAGATCATTGATTGAATCATGTCAACAAAAACTGTGGAATTTTCAAGTGTGGAACTCTGAGTCATCATGAAGTTCCTATTTCTGCAGAAGAAAACTCCAAAGGAAATCCATGAATATATGATAAAAACATTGAGTCACAAGTGCCCTTCTTACTCACCCGTGAAGATGCGGTGTGCAAACTTTCAGCATAGAGATTTCAAGACCAAAGATACAGCAAGTCTTAATGGCCTCAAATAGTGTCATCTCCTGAAATTGTTGGCCATGTCCATGACCTGATTTTGACAGATTGGCAAATATCAGCTAAAGCAATTGGTGAGATGTTAAAGATATCCAGGGAACATGCTGGTTTATAATCCATGAGCAGTTGGGTATGAAGAATCTGTCAGCCAAGTGGGTGCCCAAATGTTTGAATACTGATCAGAAAAGACATTGAGTAGACACTTCCAAGTTGATTTTGTGGCATTTTCATTGATCTGGTGCCAGCTTTTTGGAATGTCTAGTTATTGTTGATGAAACATGGTTACACAACTATGATCTAGAGGCAAAATAACAGTCCATGCAATGGCAGCAATTAGTTTCACTAAAACCAAAGAAGTTCAAGACCCAAAAGTCAGCAGGAAAGGTCATGGCCACAGTGTTTTGGGATCAGGAAGGCGTTGCAATGACAGACTATCTTCCAAGGAGCCAAACAGTTAATACAGAATACTGCTGTAGCTTGCTGTGCTGACTAAAGGAGGCATTGAAAGAAAAAAGGAGAGGGAAGCTGTGGAAAGCAGTTCTCTTTTTGCAAGACAATGCACCTGTTCACAAGGCTGGCAAACTGATGGATGTTTTGACAAAACTGGGGTTTAAGTGCATAGACAATCCACCCTTCTGCCCAGATATTGCTCTATCTGACTATTTCCTGTTTCCAAACCTTAAAAACAGTTTCAAAGAGCTGCAATTTTCACGTGGTTCGGAGGTGATTGCAGCAGCGGAGCAGTACTTCAGTGACCAGACTTCAGACTTTTTTGGCAGGATTACAGAAACTTTAGACACGATGTCCCAAGTATAGTGAATATGTTGAATAACTTGTAAGTGTCATGGCTCCACATCATTCCCTTTCTGGTCAGGCTTAGAACTTTTCAGCATCCCCTTGTACTTACAGAGAACTCTGTAATGCTTTTCCAGTGTTTCAAATGCATTGAGAGGCAACCAAGCAAAGATAAGAACATTTGCTTGATTAACTGCACTTGGTTTCGCTGTGTAAAGCAATTACAAGTACATATGCACTTATTTTGCTTTATACAGTGATCACAGCAGTTTTTGAGCATTTTTAAAGCATTTGTTTAATTTTGTGGCAAAAATAGTAATTTCTCTGTTTGTTGGCTTCTCTAGTCTGTGTGCCTCCAAATCCCTTTTCAGAAAGGTGAATTAGCTAGAGTCTTAGTTGTTTGGTATTTGCTTGTTGTTTAATCTGCACTTGAGTGCTGCTTCCACTGTGGTTTTACATTAAGAAATCCCAGGATCAGTCACTTTGTGGCAGAAAGTGTTTATGTGGTCTCCCTGAGTTGGGAATCAATGCAGGTAGCTCAAGATGTGATTTTTTTATTGGCTAGAAGACATAGGAGTCAATTTTCAAGCTTGTTTGTTTTTTCTCCATTTATAAACCAGGCAAGTTTGCGTGGATCTACCAACTGGGCAGTATTAGTTAGCAGTACCCTGTTTTACCTATAAAGTTAAGATTAGATACAAAACCTGTTCAACAGTGTGGCACTTTGCAGAAATAAGCTTAGAGCTGCTAGCTTGTGCATCAAATACCACTACCATATCCTAGCACTATATAGCATCTTGCCCTTGACCTCAGAAACTACCCTAGGTGACTACTGTTAAAACCCAATCCTTAATCCTAAACAGCCAACCCTACTGCAGGACCAGACCACATGCATATGTAATTTCCAAATGTCTCTGTGACCAGCTTGGTAGATTTGAGCATCGTAAGGCAATGTAGCAATTGCGTCATGTTCTTAGACAACCAGCTAATCATTTAAGAAAATATCTCAATATGCAAGACAGGTAAATGTACAACTTCCTTGAAGGTAAAAATCTTGCATGCAAAGGAGGTAGCAGCAATACCCATACTACATCTCTCACACATACTGCTTACCACACCCACAAATTGTCTTCTGCTGTGACACTTACAGAAATCTTTACAAATCTCAAGACCACTAAAACCACCTAATGGCAACACTGCTCCTCAGCAATCACTGAAACACACATCAAAAGCAACACCAAACATCTCACACAAGCTTACACCTAATGGTCCCCCAAGTGCAAAGCCCATAAGGCAAGCATGCACTTTATCTAATACTGTTGTCATAGGGGAGTCCATTGTATGACACACTGATGCTCCACTCACCAGGTGAGACAACAATAAAATAATGGTTAGTTGCCTATTTGAAGCCAAGATCCACAATATCATGCACACAGTCAAGTTAATGCACCCAAAGTACCAATATGATTCTATCGTAATTCATGTGGATGTAAATGACCTAAGAAATACCTCACTAGACTATATGAAAAGAGACATAATGGATCTTTCAGAATATGTGTAAAAGATGGTTTACTATCAAAAGCAAGAAGTGCATTTGATCGAACATCAGTTCAAGGAAAGTACATTTTAAAAAGTGCACAATCTCAGCTGCAATAGTACGAACTCACAGTAATGTGTGTACAGTGTGCTTCATGCTTTTTTTAATTTCTCCAAGTCTTTTGGGTTTCTAACACCATGATGGAAAAGGACCCCATTCCTAAGTCAAAGTACGATTAAAGTTTATAAAATTACTACTGTCTCAATTTTTTATGTCAGCTAGTAGTGCTCTTTGCAGCACCTGCAATGTGCCCAGTAATGACTCCTTCTGCAGTTCGTATGGAGTTACATGTATTGGTAACATATCTAAATACGATTGTAAATTCTTTTTTATAAGACCCTTACTCCTACTACTTTTGGGAACTGTCTGGGCATCTTTCTTTCATATTGCTCTTGTTTCTGCCTACAGATCCTGATATTTTATGACTTTGTGTCTCTCTGTTCCTAAGACACTGTAGTCACTGAGTGTGGCAATTTCAATGATCAATGCTACTCTTGTCTTCTTTTCTTGGACCACTAAATCTGGTTTTCTAGCATCAACCTTTTGAACTGTTGGTAATGGATGATACCAAGTGAAGTAGACTTCTTCATTTTCTATGATGCTTTGTGGCTCGTTTCCAGTGTTTTCGGCCACTTCAATATCATACTTTTTCGCAATCTCCCAGTGCAACAGTCTCGCCACATTATTATGCCTTTCAGTATACAGTCCTTCTGCCATTAGTATGTTGCAACCAGCAATGAGGTGTGCAACTGTTTCCAACTTGGTTTTATAAAACCTACATTTGTCTGTTTCTCCCACATGTTCAGTGAACTTTATAAACCAGCATGTATGCAGCCCAGTATCCTGGGCTGCCAGTATCAACATTCCATCTTTTGGTTTGAATTCATCTCTCCTTAACCATTCCAGTGTTCACTCCTGATCAACATGAGGTTCTTCCAGAAGTATTCTATACCTGCAACTATATTTATGCTTTTTCCACATTTCTTGCCTTCTCATCTGATCCTTCACCGTATATTCTTTCTTTTGCTTTTTGGCACATTCGGTTGCTACCTGATTTTTATCTACTTCTGGTTTGATTTCCATTCCTGCTTGATGCCGATAAGCTTCTGCTAGATTAAGCATAGAAGTCATCTTACTTATTTAGTTATATAAGAGAGTTATTATGAGTTTGGCAATGTGAATGGAGATTACAGTACAGTGAGGATCAAGGGATTTACCCCTTTCCTCAGAGTAGTGCAATCTCAGAGTTGGTATATATAACTTGCAGAGAGTGTGAGGAGCACAGCTCCCCACATGTGCTGTTGATGTCAAAGTCTAATGGCAAATTAAATACTCCACAATAAAACCACTGGTATATTGATGCTGTAGAAAATGCTGGTAGTCCACAAAGTAAAGCAAAAAAGTTTATTGTAAGACAATAGAAAGCTGGTAAGTGCTTTTGTCCTCAACAAAAGAACTTCATCAGACAAATTAAAATCAAACACAGAACACATTTTAAAGACTCCCTTTGTGCTTCACATGATAGTAGCCACTCCCCCTAAGTAACACAAATTTAAAAGGGCAATACAAACTGTGATGTCAATGACAAAATGTTAAATAAATACATGTTACTAGATATAAAAAATATAGAAAATATATAAAAAAGATCATCCACTTCACAATTTTTAAAACAGCAATGGATAAATATATAAATAAATATATACATATATAAATCAATAATCATCTGTTGTTTAAAGCTCTCAATTTGAAAAGGCAATTAATGGAGAGGGATTCATTTAAACTTGGCCAGTTGTTCGCATTTAATAACAACTGCCAGAATAATTCTCTCTTTTCTAGTAAGGCAGACCATGCACCTCCCCTGATATCCATTGTGACACCATCAATAACAAAAAAATTAAAAGTGTGGTCACTGTTTTCTGAGGTATGTTTATACAAAGCTTTTGTCTCTATGCCTGTTGTTATTTCATACAAATGTTCATATATTCTGTTTTCAAATTTTCTATCAGTTTTTCCAATGTTAAAACAATCACATAGGTTACAGAGGGCACAATAAATAATATGTTCAGAGTTACAGTTATACTTATTTTTGATATGAATCTTAGTGTTGTTGATCATAAATACTGTTCCATCTTTTATAAAGGGACAGTATCGACACATACCACACTTCAACATATGTCCATTTGAAAAATGATTCACAGCATGTCCTTTCTCAAAAAAAAATGTTTTAAATTTCTACCTTTTCTAAAAATAACAATAGGTTGTTCATCAATATGTGTTCTGATACTGTGGTCATGTGTTAGAATTGACCAATTTTTACTCAAAATATGTTTAATATCAGGACTATCAATCATGTATGTAGAAATGAATGAAGTATTATAATCTTTTCCTGTAAAAACAGAGTTTACGGGTGCAACATTCTCTGTGTGTTACATCTAATGAAACCTCAAATAAAAGAGGTATATAAAAATGTCTTTCTCTCTTATTTACTACCTCTAAAAGGACATCATTAACAAGTCTCAAAGGGTAGCCCCTCTTTAAAAACATATATTTTAAGGTATCACATTCATCTAAAAAATCTTCTGAAAGTGATACCATATAGGCAGCCTGTACAAACTGTCCCTTAATAATAGCTTTTTTCTGTTTCTGAGGGTGGATGCTACTATAATGAAGTAATGAATTTGAATATGTGTCCTTTCAATATATTTTAGATATAAACCTACTATTTTGATAATCCATAATTAATTTAATATCAAGGAAGGCTATCTCATGTAAGTTAAATAAATATGTAAATCTTAAAAATGAAGTGGTGGAATCTAAATATCTAATAAAATCACTAATAAGGGCATAGGGACCATCCCATAAAATAAAAAGGTCGTCCAGGAATCATGTATAATATTTAACATGCTTGTAAAAGTCAGAAGGAAACAAATGTTTCTTCTCCCACTGTAAAACCATTATGTTAGTATAAAGACCACCACATGCAGAACCCATAGCTACCCCTTCCTCTGTTGTAAAAAAATCTCCTTATTAAATAAAATAAAATTGTTTTTAAGGACCATCTCCATCAACTGGGTATACATTATTACATCAAGATTGTTTATTTTCTTTTCATATAAAAATTCAAAAAAATTGTGAAGTGGTTGATCTTTTTTATATATTTTCTATATTTTTTATATCTAGTAACATGTATTTATTTAACATTTTGTCATTGACATCACAGTTTGTATTGCCCTTTTAAATTTGTGTTACTTAGGGAGAGTGGCTACTATCATGTGAAGCACAAAGGGAGTCTTTAAAATGTGTTCTGTGTTTGATTTTAATTTGTCTGATGAAGTTCTTTTGTTGAGGATGAAAGCGCTTACCAGCTTTCTATTGTCTTACAATAAACGTTTATGCTTTACTTTGTGGACTACCGGCATTTTCTACAGCATCAATATACCAGTGGTTTTATTGTGGAGTATTTGATTTGCACACTTCTGCAGTTTGGTCAGTAGTTTCTTTCTGTCCTTTGGTGCTTACTGTTTGTCATGGCAGATGTGGAAGATACCATCAACTCCAACGAACCTCCTGTTAAAACTACTGATTTCAGTACTTTGCAACATGCTGTAGTGGATTTAACTAACATGGTTTTGTCTCTTTCTCACAAAGTGGGTTCCCTGATGACCAAGCCCCCAAATGAGGTAAAATGCTCTGCAACTGCCATGGAAGGAGGAGAAATGGCATCTTCCAACTCACCAGAGCTCCTTGAACCAACTTTCTAGCTTAAAAACTTGTAATGCTGGAGCATCTGGTCTTAGCAACATTAATTTGTCTTCTACTTTTATGCCTAATTTAGCTACGAGTCCCACAAGCTCTATTCCTTGTGGACAACGAACTGCTGACATTTTTTCTGGTACACAAGGCTTGAATACAGTACCACCATTAAAAGACTGGATTTCTGCCACTATTTCCCTACAAAATGGACAAGTAAACCAAAATGAGACTGGTAATAAAAGCTTACATTTACTTTTAGAAGAGTTTGAATATTATTTATCTAAGATAAAACATTTACAAATGGACAATGCTTATTTTATAGAATGCCTCAAAGAAAAAATTGTACCTAAAGGGTTATGAATGTAGAGGTATCCTAGTGGCTTAAAATATGATTCTGATTTTTTTCTTGAATTAACTGCATTATTTGATAAACATGGCTTTGACTATATGAAATTGATTGTATCTAACAATGAAAAAAATTATTAATGAATTAATGGACAGAGCTACTGAACATGATACAGCAATTTCTACACACAGACAATATGCAGATTTTAAACGTGAGCATTTTAGAATTTTTTAAAGTATAGATGATTTGAGTAACAATATAAAATACCTAAGATGAAAAAGTTAAACAGGGATAAAATGGAGTATAGTAAGGGTATTGCATACCCTAAACCCCCACCTTCCCAGGAATGGGGTAACAAATATAATGTATCTGAAAATGGGATGGTAAATACTAAGGATGTTCCCCAGACCTATTTTTCACATGACCAAGATGATGATGAATATTTTTTAGATGAAGAAGAATACCCCCTTTAAGACCGTCTGAAAAACAAGACTCCCAAATGAACAACTTGAGGGGGTGAATTATGTAGCCCATCCCCACAACAACAACCAATGGAACAAAGGGAGGGGGGTTTGAACAACCACAAGGGTGGAGGGAACTTCCATGACAGGAAATGGTTGAACAGGAAATAAGTTTTATGCTGAACAATACAGTCATTGATGATGTACAAGTAGTTGATAGTGGAGACCATTTTTTACCCACTTGCTGTATTTTAACTAACAGCATGGGTGATTTTAAGGTTTATAATTTTTCAAACCTTGAATTTAATAAAGAACAATGTGATGTTTTTTCGAAAGGGTTTACTTATGTCCCATGGCAACGTAGTAACATATCACAAACCTTGATGGACCTGAAATTATATACCCCTTAAAATAAATTTTAAGGTTTTATTTCAGAATTCCTTCCCTATTCAACCCACCAGCTCATTATTTATATCTAGCACATATAACCCCCCTTGCAACCTATGATCACCCTATTTGAGAAAATATGTGAATTAGATATTAGGAGTGCACTTTCCACCTATTGTAATGGGGAGGGTTACAATATCCAAGAAGGTATTCTTATAAAAGAAATTAATGGATTGCTTGACACAATCAGAATTATGAAACTCGATAAGGATGGGGGGGGTTGCGATTATGAACCTGGATGACTATAATAGAAAAATGTTGTTCATGTTGGAAGGAAAAGCATACAGAAGTTGAATTAACTGCATTATTTGATAAACATGGCTTTGACTATATGAAATTGATTGTATCTAACAATGAAAAAAATTATTAATGAATTAATGGACAGAGCTACTGAACATGATACAGCAATTTCTACACACAGACAATATGCAGATTTTAAACGTGAGCATTTTAGAATTTTTTAAAGTATAGATGATTTGAGTAACAATATAAAATACCTAAGATGAAAAAGTTAAACAGGGATAAAATGGAGTATAGTAAGGGTATTGCATACCCTAAACCCCCACCTTCCCAGGAATGGGGTAACAAATATAATGTATCTGAAAATGGGATGGTAAATACTAAGGATGTTCCCCAGACCTATTTTTCACATGACCAAGATGATGATGAATATTTTTTAGATGAGGAAGAATACCCCCTTTAAGACCGTCTGAAAAACAAGACTCCCAAATGAACAACTTGAGGGGGTGAATTATGTAGCCCATCCCCACAACAACAACCAATGGAACAAAGGGAGGGGGGTTTGAACAACCACAAGGGTGGAGGGAACTTCCATGACAGGAAATGGTTGAACAGGAAATAAGTTTTATGCTGAACAATACAGTCATTGATGATGTACAAGTAGTTGATAGTGGAGACCATTTTTTACCCACTTGCTGTATTTTAACTAACAGCATGGGTGATTTTAAGGTTTATAATTTTTCAAACCTTGAATTTAATAAAGAACAATGTGATGTTTTTTCGAAAGGGTTTACTTATGTCCCATGGCAACGTAGTAACATATCACAAACCTTGATGGACCTGAAATTATATACCCCTTAAAATAAATTTTAAGGTTTTATTTCAGAATTCCTTCCCTATTCAACCCACCAGCTCATTATTTATATCTAGCACATATAACCCCCCTTGCAACCTATGATCACCCTATTTGAGAAAATATGTGAATTAGATATTAGGAGTGCACTTTCCACCTATTGTAATGGGGAGGGTTACAATATCCAAGAAGGTATTCTTATAAAAGAAATTAATGGATTGCTTGACACAATCAGAATTATGAAACTCGATAAGGATGGGGGGGGTTGCGATTATGAACCTGGATGACTATAATAGAAAAATGTTGTTCATATTGGAAGGAAAAGCATACAGAAGATCATCCATCAGTGAGGTAAATGGTGCCTATTCAAAAATTAAAAATGAATTACAGGACCTATTCATTGATGGTTTTATTGATATGGACATTTTGAATTATTTGACTGTTATGTATCCTTAACTAGCAGTAATATTTGTTCTCCCAAAACTGCATAAGAACATATTACAACCACCCATGTGACCCATAGTTGACTCTAAGGGGTCAATTACTCAACCCCTGGCAAAATATTTAAATTTTAAGTTAAAGAAATGTGTGCAGCAAGAGTCACATATATGTAAAGACTCATGGAGCTTCTTAAAAGATATTAATCACATACCCTTTGAAGACTCCTATATGTTAGTAACGGTTGATATAAAGGATCTTTATTTAGTAATTCCCCACAAGGAGGGGTTAGAATGGTTTAATGAATTTTTATATGAAAGGAAAATAAACCATTTTTATGTAACAATGTATACCCAGTTGATGGAGATGATCCTTAAGAACAATTTTATTTTATTTAATAAGGAGATTTTTTTTTACAACAGGAAGGGGTAGCTATGGGTTCTGCATCTGGTGGTCTTTATGCTAACATAGCGGCTTTACAGTGGGAGAAGAAAGTTTCCTGCTAACTTTTACAAGCATGTTAAATATTATACACGATTTCTGGACGACCTTTTTATTTTATGGGATGGTCCCTATGCCCTTATTAGTGATTTTATTAGATATTTAGATTCCACCACTTCATTTTTAAGATTTACATATTCATTTAACTTACAAGAGATAGCCTTCCTTGATATTAAATTAATTAAGGATTACTAGAATAGTAGGTTTATATCTAAAATATATTGAAAGGACACATATTCAAATTCATTACTTCATTATAGTAGCATCCACCTAGAGAAACAGAAAAAAGCTATTATTAAGGGACAGTTTGTGTATCACAGTTTGTATATCACTTTCAGAAGATTTTTTAGATGAATGTAATACCTTAAAATATTATGTTTTTAAAGAGGGGCTACCCTTTGAGACTTGTTAATGATGTCCTTTTAGAGGTAGTAAATAAGAGAGAAAGAAATTTTTATATACCTCTTTTATCTGAGGTTTCATTGGATGTAACACACACAGTGAATGTTGCACCCATAAACTCTGTTTTTACAGGAAAGGATTATAATACTTCATTCATTTCTACATACATGATTGATAGTCCTGATATTAAACATATTTTGAGTAAATATTGGTCAATTCTAACACATGACTGAAGTATCCGAACACATATTGATGAACAACCTACTGTTATTTTTAGAAAAGGTAGAAATTTAAAGAAAATTTTCGAGACAGGACATGCTGTGAATCATTTTTCGAATGGACTTATGTTGAAGTGTGGTATGTGTCGATACTGTCCCTTTATAAAAGATGGAACAGTATTTATGATCAACAACACTAAGATTCATATCAAAAATAAGTATAACTGTAACTCTGAACGTATTATTTATTTTGCCCTCTCTAACCTATGTGATTGTTTTTACATTGGAAAAATTGATAGAAAATTTAAAAACAGAATATATGAACATTTGTATGAAATAAGAACAGGCATAGAGACAAAAGCTTTGTATAAACATACCTCAGAAAACAGTGACCACACTTTTAATTTTTTTGTTATTGATGGTGTCACAATGGATATCAGGGGAGGTGCATGGTCTGCCTTTCCTTACTAGAAAAGAGAGAATTATACTGGCAGTTGTTATTAAATGCGAACAACTGCCAGGTTTAAATGAATCCCTCTCCATTAATTGCCTACTAAAATTGAGAGCTTTAAACAGATAATTATTTATTTATATATTTATTCATTGCTCTTTAAAAAAATTGTGAAGTGGATGATTATTTTATATATTTTTTATATTTTTTTTATATCTAGTTACATGTATTTATTTAACATTTTGTCATTGACATCACAGTTTGTATTGCCCTTTTAAATTTTTGTTACTTAGGGGGAGTGGCTACTATCATGTGAAGCACAAAGGGAGTCTTTAAAATGCGTTCTGTGTTTGATTTTAATTTGTCTGATGAAGTTCTTTTGTTGAGGATGAAAGCACTTACCAGCTTTCTATTGTCTTACAATAAACTTTTTTGCTTTACTTTGTGGACTACCAGCATTTTCTACAGCATCACTATACCAGTGGTTTTATTGTGGAGTATTTGGTTTGCACACTTCTGCAGTTTGGTCAGTAGTTTATTTTGTGTCTTTTGGTGCTAATGGCAAATTAAGCAGAATAGCCTGGGTGTCTGATGGCACCTATTGCTATTTCAAATAACGTCAAATGTGGATATTGGACAACTGATTTTCGACATTGTGTATCAAAAAAATCCCCACTTCTGATGCTATTTTATGACATATTAAACAAACAAACAAGTGTCATTCTTCATTTTGATTGTAAACTCTAAAAGATAGGTATGAGTCTTGCAATGAGGGGCATTCTATCTTCACTAAGGATGAATCAGATGATGCCACATTGTAAACATAAAATGACTAATTTTAATAATTGTCATAGTTTCTGGTGTCACTCCAGGGGGATTCAGTATCTGTCAGCATGGAAGAACATGGCCAAAAATGCACATTGCATTGCCAAGGATGGGTTGCACCTGTCCCACCTAAGCTATTGAATATTGGCTAAAACTTTATCCACCACCATAGAGTCTTTTTTAGGCAATGCCAAAAAGACAAAGCTACTAGCATAATGAAAGAGTCTACAAGCAACTTTAAAGTGTCATTTGTAATGCTCAGAGCCTAAACAAAAAAAAAAAAAACTTCACTCCCTTCAAGCCCTCCTCACTCCGGAGAATGTAGACATCTGTGCTGCATCATAGACTGGATTTAAAGTCATTGAAAACAGTCTGGAAGTGCAAGGCTACAGTGCCTTCTACTCATTTAGCCCAATAACAGCACAGACTAGGGTCAAAGGTGGAGGTGTATAGCTATACATTAGCAATCAACATACCTGGTTAAACAGGATAATACCATGGAGCTCATATACGTGCAGGTCACCATATATAAGGTCCCTCACATGGTTATCATCTATGCCCCTATAGTCTCACAACTCTTACCTAAACCTATTAGAGGTACTCACTATCCAACAAAATATCCTATTCATGTGGGACTTTAACTACCCCTATATAGGCTGGGAAATATATACTACCTCAAACTCACTTTGCAATGCTTTCTGGACTTTATTAACAAAAACGTACTGGAAAATACAGCGTACACTCCAACCAGAGGACTAAACATGTTATCTCTGGTACTCACCAACATGGGAGAGTGTTGCTCACCCATCCCCAACTTCATGTCACACCCTCACTAGTGAGGGCAGATCACAAAGCTGTCTCATTTGAAGTAAAAGTCAACCCAAAAAATCCAGCTAAACCAGTAACAGTTAAGAACTAGCAAAGGCAAACTGCATCCTATTACTTGACAGTTTGTCAAAATTCAATGCTCTCCCAACCCCATGACCTCAGCAACCTATGCAGATTTATTCACTGAGTTACTATACAAGCATATGAATGGCTGCATAGAGGCTGCCATACCTACCAGAAATAAATAAAAAACAAGCACTAAAAACAGACTTCACTGGTGGAATCCTCACTTGGACAGGGTATATAATAAAAGAAGAAAACATATTGCCAAACTCAAGAAAACAAATCCCTTAAAGACAAGTACTCTTTTTTTCTACCTAAGTAGTGTGGGTAGCTATAGCATTGTCGATATTCAGGCTTGTGTTTTGGGCCTAGTTGTTCGTAGAGGCTGTGTGTCTGAGCACATGTTCCAGGCTATCTTAGTTTAGCCAAAGCCATTTTTGCATTTCAGTGAGAGGGGAGTGTTTATGGTCATTGGCTGATTGGGGTTACCAGGACTATGGCTTGGAGTAAGCACATCATTGGTTCTTTTGAGCTTTTTTTAAAGTTGTTTCAGGTTTCAACTTTCTGTTATTTAAAACGTTAACTTGTGAGTATTTCTGCATTTCACACTGAGCTAATCAGAGAAAGGGCACTGAGCAAACCCTGATCTGTGATATATAACATTAAGTATTGTGTTTTTTTCTTATTTTTACAATTTATTTATAGCATTTTTATTGTCTGCTGCATACTTTTATAACTAGTTTCACTATGTGTGAGGTATTAACTGGAAATTTTCTACATTTGTTAAGCACCTGTTTGGGTTTGTTTGTTCTGATTTCCTGCCAAGGAGTGTATTTGTTTGCAGTTACAAGCATTCTCTAGAGTCTCCTTGCTCCTTTATCTGGTTAAAAAATTCATTTAAAGGCTCACTGCTGCTTTTCTGCTGTGATAAACATTTCTGCAGTTTTTTTTCTACCCAAGTAGTGTGGGTAGTTGTAGCATCTTCCATATTCAGGCTTGTGTTTTGTCCTAGTTGTTTGTTTGTAGATGCTGTGTGTCTGAGCATGTTACAGGCCATCTTAGTTTAGCCAAAGCCATTCTTGCATTTCAGTGAGAGGGGAGTGTTTATGGCCATTGGCTGATTGGGGCTATCTGGACTATGGCTTGGAGTAAGCACCTCATTGATTCTGTCAAGATTTTTTTAAAGTTGTTTCAGGTTTTAACTTTCTGTTAATTAAGAAGTTTACTTGTGAGTGTTTCTGCCATTTCACACTGAGGTAATCAGAGGAAGGCCACTCAGCAAACTCTAATCTGTGATAAATAACATTAAGTATTCCGATTTTTTGCTTATTTTTACGAGTTATTTATAGCACTTTTCTTGTCTGCTGCATACTTTTCTAGCTAGTTTCACTGTGTGTGAGGTATTAACTGGAAATTTTCTACATTTGTTAAGCACCTGTTTGGGTTTGTTTGTTCTGAGTTTTGTCTCCCACCCTCCTATTGGTATCTTGTTCTTATACTTGGTGGCTTTGCAGTTGCCTGCCCCTACTGTAAATATGATCTGGGACACTCCTCCCAATTTACTGTCATTACCTCATTCTATCTAATACAGGGAGAACATCTGAGAAGGCCAACCAACTTAGTTCTTAACCTTGAGTTATCTTCTACTCCTCCTTACTTCTTTTTCTCTTTACAAAAAAAAAATGTCTAAGCTAGTTTCCTGCCTGTCTTGTAAGTAGTCTATTCCAGATACAGATTTGCTGTATCCAGGACTGTTTGCAAGCTTCTGAGCCCATGCCTATTAGCTAGGGTTAAACTATTCCAAGTGACAAAGTCTGCTCTTCAAATTTTCCATTAGAACTAGCCAGTTATTTAGTTTTAGCACTCAGATCTGTTTCTTTGAGCTCAGCACTTGTTCAGAACCTATTGTAAGTACTAAATAAATTACAAATTACTACAGAACTCAACTGCCAAACTTGAAGCAAAGCTCTCTTCACCCAAGACTGGACTAGACAGTCAAGAGGAGAGGGCAAACACCTGCACCACACCACACTCATCACATAGACCCTCAAAGCGTTTACCACCAAAACATACACCTACATTCGTGGAGGCTCTCCATAAAAATCTGCCCAAGCAACAGGGACCTCCAAAACAGAAATGCAAGCAACCTCCACCCCCAGCACAACCCAAATGACACATAGTCCACAAACTCAGTGTGCCACTCAACCACAGCCCATAAGGCATAAGAACGTACCCAACAGTCTTGTCATAGGTGACTCTATAGTCAGGCACACTGATGTTCCACTCACCAGGCTAAACAAGGAGAAAGTTACTGTCAGCTGCCTGTCGGATGCCAGGATCCGCCACATAATGCACACACTCAGGTCATGCCACAACAAGTGCAAATATGACTCTGTCATTGTCCATGTTGGTGTGAATGACCTGAGATGTACCTTCCAGGAGTATATGAAAAGAGACATGAAGAGCTGTCCAATCTTGTAGCACAGTCAGGTATGACCCTAGCCCTGAGTAGCATCCTGCCATCACCCACAATGAGACCACAGTACAAGGACAAACTGATTGACTTCAATAATTGGCTAAGCTACTGGTGTCATTCTAAGGAGATCCAGTATCTGTCTGCCTGGGATGACATGATCGATAGACCATGATGCTTTGCCAGAGATGGCCTGCACCTGTCACCCTTGGGATTCCAGATACTGGCTAAAGCTCTTGCCACCCCTATATTGCCTTTTCTAGGCAAGGTTCAACTGACAAACTCACCACCGTAACAGGTACAAGCAAGCAAAATATGAGGGTAATGCTACTCAATGCTAGAAATCCAAACCTCAAAATGCACTCACTCAAGGTACTCCTTAAAATGAAAAACATTGACATCTGTGCAGTGACAGAGACCTGATATCCACACCTCCAGGCTAGTTGCTCAGCATAATGCATCCGAGATTATCCAAGTGCAACTAACTCTGGGCAAGGCCAGAATCCAAATTGTAGCTTGCTACAGATCCCTGCCATGCCCCAGGATTCCCACTCCTCATTTCTTGATACACTGGAAAATATTAGGGTACAACCTAACACCTTAATAATGGGCGATTTCAACTACCCCATCATCAACTGGGAAAACTACTCATGTACCAACTCTTTTGCTCAACATTTTCTGGAATTCATAAATTCCAACACCTTGGATCAACCTATCCACACCCCCACCAGGGGCAGCATTATCGTAGACCTGGTCATTACCAACCTGGGCAACTGCTGTTCCACACCAGCGGTCAATTCCTCATTGGTCATATCCAACCACATGCTAATCACCCTAGGCATCCACATCCCGCCCCCACCCCCCATTAGGGAAACCTCAGTAAAAAATTTCTCCAAAGCCAACTTCATGCTTCTTAAGACAGAAGTGGAAAACTTCACGACACCCATGCAGACGAACAATAGAGGTATGACTGCTGAATCCTACACAAATGCACCTTATAAGCACTTACACGAGTGCATGGATCATGAAATCCATAACAGAACCAAGATGCTATCCTCCAAAAAAAAGGAAGCCAATCTGGTGGTCACCTGCCTTAAACAAACTCTACAACAAAAGAAAGAAACTGTTACAAAAAAGAGTAAAATGCCACGATTGGAGGAACTCCCTGGTCAGACTCAGTAAAAAGCTGTGATCCCTCATAAAATCCTCAAACGCTAGTTATGAAAACAAAATCACCATTGATTCTAAAGACAACCACAAAGCATGCTATAGCTATGTCAAGAATCTCAATGACAACACTCAGATCTGCTCTGAGTTACAGCACAATGTCACTAAATATACAGAACCAACTGATATTGCCAACATCCTGGCAGATAGATTCAGTGCTAACTTTACCCCCTCTCACCCCCTAAAGGGCCCATTTCTATACTGGAAGAATGCAAAGTTCCTGTAATCACAGCTGCATAGGTAAAATCCACACTCTCCAAAGCCAAGAACACAGCATCCATGGGACTTGACAACATTCCAGGCTGCATTCTGCATGAACCACATAATGAACTGGTACCCCACCTAAGTACCATGTCCAATCATAGCCTCACCTCAGGCTTTATGCCCACTGAATGGCGCACAGTGATGGTTTTCCAATTTCACAAAGGGGGAGCCACCACAGACCCCAGGAACTTTTTCCTTATTAGCCTGATGAGCCTGGTCTGCAAGGCTATGGAACATATCATCATGGAACTTATAAACAATGACATTGGTAATCTCCAAACTCTGAACCCCACCCAGTTTGGGTTTGTAAAAGGCCGATCATTTCTCCTAAACCTGATAGACTTCTTTCAAGCAGTGACCAAAGATGTAGATGAGGGTAAGGTGGTTTACACAGCCTATCTAGATCTTGCCAAGGCTTTTGACACCATCCCCTACTCTGGAATTGTAGATAAACTCACTTAACTAGGTATAAATCCCTATGTCACAAGATGGGTTGCCAACTGGCTCACTGAAAGAACCCACACTGTGAAAGTAGCAGACTCCAAATCCAACTTCAGACCAGTGATAAGTGGAGTACCACAGGGTTCAGTCCTGGGTCCTCTCCTGTTTGGTATCTACTTCTCAGAAGTACAGGCTAACACAGAAGGTCTTTGGCTAATGAAGTTCACAGATGACTGCAAACTAGGAGCCATAATCGAAACACCTACTGATGTGGACATCCTACAAAAGAGCCTTTCCGAGACAGATGTCTGTTGTCAAAGCCATGGCCTCAAGCTCAATGCCAAAAAGTGCATTGTCATCCCTTTTGGTAAAAACTCTGTACCCATGAACTACCACATAGGCGGTAGTCTACTTAACACCGAAAGTGTGATACAAGGCCTTGGTACACAGGTGGACAGTAGTCTTTCCTTTGATAGCCACATCGCCACAGTAGTCAGGAAATCCTTCTACATAGCACACCTCATCACAAAAGGTTTCTTATCCAGGAAAAAATGGTCATTGTTCCCCTCTACTCATCACTCATTAGACCCATTAGAGTACAATGCCCTTTTTGGTATGTACCTCACAAGACATCAATAACAACTAGAAAGGCAGCAGAAATACCTCGCAAAGAGGATTACAGGCCTCAAACAGATGCCCTACGCAGACCGTCTCAAAAAATTCCAGCTTTACTCTGTCGCATATTGCCTACTCAGATGCGATCTCTGCCTAATATACAAAGCTATGTCAAACCCAGAGCTGTTGGACAAGCTCCACTTAAAGAAATCCCAATCCCTCCAAGCTACACGCTCTAGGGACCTAAACCTTGTCACCACAATAAACAGAACATGCTTGAGAGATAGATTCCAGTCCAAGAGACTTCTCATAATCTGGAACAGACTACCTATCTATATCAAACAAAGCTCCTCATTAACACTCTTCAAGAAAAACCTTGATGATTGGACGGAAGATAGGAAATCCACCCTGTGGATCACTTCTGTGGCTCTGCTCGACAGGGGCATAGGAAAATAATGTTCTTGGGTGGAAAAAGCCAGGGTACTTTTTAGGCTAGACTTATATAGGTCCTAGGGTCAATAGCCTAGTACCTACCTATGAACCTATATAACTATACAAGAAACTAAAGGGTCTAATTAAGTCTATCAAGGCCAACAATGAGGTCAGGCTAGCCTGACAGGATAAGAACAATTAAAAGGCCTTCTTCGGCTATGTCTGGAACCTTAGAGGTAACACACAACAGTGTGCAGAACTGGTGGTGAATGGTGCCACCTACACTGATCAGGGTGATATAGCAAATCTACACCCTGATAAATTAATCTCAAACTTAACACCCCACCCAACCCAGATCCACCAGGTGAGGTCGCCTCCAACATACTTTCCCCAGCTATCAGCAGGAATCAGCTGCTGGCAACACTTGCTAAATCCCAGAACACTTCCTCTATGGGCCCCAAAAATATCTCTAGTTGCATCCTGAACCGTCTAAAAGATGACCTGTCAGGACCACTTAAGACATTCTTCAACTGCAGTCTTGAAACAGGCTACACTCCTAGTGAGTGAAAGACTGCAACAGCTATTACCCTTCACAAGGGTAGGCCATCAACTGACCCAGGGAACTACAGACCCATCAGTCTAACAAACCTAATATGCAAAGCCATCGAACAAATTGTCATGGAAATGATAAACAAGCACATTGGCAACCGAACACACTGGACCCATCCCAATTTTGCTTTGTTAAGGGAAGGTTGTACCTACCTAACTTGGTAGACTTCCTTGAGAGGTTCACAAAGGCAATGGGCAAGGCTAAAAGAGTGAATACTGCATATCTTGATCGAAGGCATTTGATACAGTACCCCAATCAGGTATTGTTGACAGCTAACTGATTGCCGGCTAGCTCACAGACAAGACCCAATAAGTTAGGATCAGTGAGACCATCTCCACCAAGAGACCAGTCACAAGTGGAGCACCCCAGGATTTCATGCTGTGCCTACTCCTATTGTCAACTAATACTTAGCGGTCAAGGCTAATGTTAAAAGCCTCTGGCTCACAAAATTCATAGATGACTGTAAATTGGGAGCCATTATAGATTCCAACAAGACAAACATCTTGCAAGTGGGTTTAACACAGACAAATGACTGGTACCAAAGTCATGGTCTAAAATTCAATACTAAAAAATGCATGATAATGCCTTTGGGAAACTGTCAACACAAGCTAATTATGGTATTGATAAAATGCTCCTACGAGTCAACCCAGTAGTAAGGCATCTGGGAACATATGTAGACAGCAATCTGGCCTTTAACTAACACAAAGCTAAGATAATAAGAAAATCATTCTATGTAGCCCAACTTATAGGTAAGGGTATGAAATCCAGGTCCAAAGGAAGTTATAGTGCCACTCTGTTCAGTCCCTATCGGAGCTACCAATGAATAAAGTGCGCTCTCTGGTAGTATCTAAAAAGATGCTTACAACAGCTGTAATGCCCACAAGGGTTTCTCACCAGAAAAATTCAAGGCATGCAGTCTCTGTCTTACTTCGAGTGCCAAAAGGCTCAGTTTCTGTATTCAGTCTCCTACTTCTTTGGCTCAGATCCAGCCTTGATGGATCTATTGCGCATGCACAAAACAAAAAGCACCAGAAACACTAGATCCAGGAATCTCAACTTGTGACATAAACAGAATGTGCTGGAGAGACAAATGTGTGTCTCAAAGGATCTCTGCACCATGCAATAGGCTCCACATCCACGTAAAACAGAGTTCATCCTTGACCTGATTCAAACAAAACTTGACAAATGAATAGGAAATTGTAAATTTCCTCGAGGTCTGGCCACATGTCTCTTGTGGACAGAAGCCATCAATAAGAAAAGTATTATCCAAATTATTACTCTCCTAAAAATCCTTAGCTATCTGCCTAATAACGTGCCCCCCCATAAGATACTTGGGACCCAGTGGTTTGGGGTATACAGCTAGGCTTGTAAGGGCCCTAGTGGTCATTAGCCTAGGAACAACCTATGAAAGTATGAGTAATGGTGGGGTGTTGAGGATTCCAGGAATTTTGTGGCACTAGGCATAAAGAGCTACAGCCAGAGGCTGCTGCAGGGTGATTATAATGGGTCTTAGTAGAAGGCTGATGCTTGGAAAAGCTTGGCCAAGGCTGTCTCTAGTACAACTGGCATTCCACACACTGGGCAGCAATGTTGTCACCCATGCACTGGGGAGCAATATTGTCCCCACCACAGTGACATGAAGCAGCATAAGTGGGACCTCTTGAGGCAAAGTGAAGATGAATTAAAGACTGCAAACACCCCTCAGTTGTACAAGTATACTGACCTATCACTTGTTTATGATATGGCATTAATTATGTCATGAAACTGAGTGTGCAACACCTTTATGTTCTAAAGTGGATAGCTATGGTGCTCTTCTACCACCCTCCTTTAAATTCCTATATTCTTTATCCTGTGTCCAACCCCTTGCTTGCCACCATTGGCTTAGTGGTAAATCACTTTATGTATGGTGTGCACGGTCCTGGGTTTGAGCCTTGCAGAAGCTGTTTATAACTCCCTATGCTGTGGAATAAAATCCCGGTCCATGTGAGGCAGAGCACCTCGCTGACTCTGTTCAAGAGAAATCTAGACCTGTGGATGGGAGATCATAGGTTTACCCCGGGAATCATCTCTGTGTCACTGCTGGACAGAGGCACAACAAACTAATGGGCACAGTATTTTTTCATATAAGGGGTGGCGTAAGCCACAAAAATTTGGGCTAGGCTTATAAATGCCTTAGGGCAGATAGCCTAGTATAAACCTATGAACCTATGAACCTATGAACCAGCATTTACACTACTGTCCTATCAACCCCTTTTCCCCATATTTAAGTTGGTCAAAAAATAAAATAGAATCACACAGAAAAAAAACATAGGCAGAAACAATACATCAAAAAGCCTTCAGTTTTTGTCATCAGCATTTGTGTGGGTGGCTAGATTCTCCCTTTCCTCATTATTTTGTGACTGTCCCATCAAACTAGTAAAATAAAGGTTATGAAGTAACATTTCCTGTGTGGTGTTTTAACATTATTTGCATGTCTGTGAAATGGTTTTGGCATAGTGTTAAGGGTTCAAATCCAGAAATAAGTAAAATATATATTTAATATTTTAATTATATTACTATTACGTGTGTTAGTACTGTCTACATATCTTACCAACCCACCATTATCCTGTATATGTCTCAATGGTTATACTTTCCACCCCCTACTGGATACACTTGATTGTACATAGCATGACATATTACTTATCAGGAAAAAACATAACTTTAATACTCCCCAGGGATGTTAAAAAAATGAGTCTATATTAGAACACCGAACTTTCAAAATGTCGAGTGTTCTAATATCGACCTGTTTTCAGCGAACGCTGAAAATATCAAAGAAACAGAAAAACAATTTTTTTCCTAGGGAAAGAATTTGGTTGTCCGTTTCTGTTGCTTCAGTATTTTCAGCACTGTGGTGGAAAGTTATAGGTCGGATTCAGGTAAGTGTGCGATTGTGTGGACGTGATGGTTAGAGCAGGGTAGGTGAGTTAGGGTTAGGGTGCGGTGACTGTGCAATAGTGACGGACCTTAGGGTTAGGGTTTGGGTTAAGGTAAGTGGATAGTTAGTGCTGTATGTATAGTTTAGTGGAGGGTTAGGTGTAAGAGTTTAGGTGTATGTGTGTGGATTGCTGTTTGTTTGGTGTGCTTGTGTTGTGTATTGGTTTTGTGGAACAGCAAATTTTTTCCCTAGGAAAAAATTCACTGTTCTGTATGTTCGATGTTTTAAATTTTCGATTAATAGGGTTCAATATAAGAACACTCGAAATTTTGAAAGTTCGGTGTTCTAATATAGACCCAAAAAAATGACCCATGAAAATTATAACATTTTTGTGTGTCTGTATCACTGTCTCTATGTGGGTATGTGTTCCCACTTCTGTATCATCACTTTTTACCATTTCATATTTATTAGGCTAATGGACATAATGTGCATATTATTTGATTTTACTATATACATGAGGGCAATGAAGAGTAATACATAAATTCTCCTTTGCTTCAATCTGTTGTCATATTTGAATTTTGTGATGTAGAAGTTCATATGTGGTGTGCTTAGCTAATATTCAGATCTATACATTGTTCATGGAATACAGTCAAGTTTCATATCCATATGTATGCTGAAGTGTTTCTGAATGTCTGTTATGACTCTTGCATGTGTAACTGCTTCATGTTTTTTTTTAAAAAACATTACCTTGTTGTATTAATGTACTTGTTCCCTATGGGGAACACTGCCTTGTTCAGATCTTCCCTGAATGATTATGATGATAAAGAGTAATGAAACACAAATATGTGTAGAAATGGACCATAAACGGATGTGTTAGTATGACTGTATGTGTATTCCTGTCATCAACTGTCCACCTCTTCCCACTCCTTCTTTGTCATCAAATAAATCCTCCTTGATGCAAAATGGTTGCCATACGCCATGCTTCCATCAGCAGTAACATGCCTGGTTCCTCATGTGTTTCATAATACACCTGTCTCATGCATATAAAGATTGAAGAACTGCAACTGTCATGACAATTGTGTAAATCATGATACATGAAACATGACCATAACACATATCTGTTCTGTATTCCATCAGATTTATACATGGTTGTATGTGTATACTGGTTATTTGCGTGATGGTCAACATGGAAAACCATACATTACTGCTAATTCTCATTCTAAGTTCAACACCTCAACATATTATTATGCATATGTTAATACGTTATCACCCACACAAATGATCTTACCAGGAGTGCTCTTCAAGGAGAGAGTTAAAAAATTACAACAAAGAATGCTTTGAATGGGTTGTACAACTTCTGTATATGTTTATGGAATTTTGAAACGAAGGTGTATGGATTTTAGAGTGATGTTGACTCAATGAAGTCAGTCTCTTAATGTATTTCCACACTCCAATGTTTACACTTGCAGCTGTGTTACAATGCTGCATAACCTTTTCACAAGTAATCAATCACTGTTATTCAGAAGTGCACTGTCATGTATGAGAAGTGTCTGTATTGTCAATGCACATTGTGCCAGCATGAGTCAAGACAACTGACAGTAACATAATAAATCCTTACTATTTGCAAGCTTGCTTGACAATCCATTGTTTTACAGTTGTGATTGTCATTGATACCCTATACAGTGAAACAGGTGCATGACCCTCACAGTAATGCAATATACATAAATGACAATATATAAATCTTTGCAGAGAGTTATTTCATTACAAAGGACAAGTGCAGTGCAGTTATGTTGGCCTGTCCAGACACATGCATTTGTACCAAGAACTGCAATGCACATTAGCTGATTTTCCAAACAGTGACGTTTTACTACTTACATATGTACATTTTCACAAAGTCAGACTTCTCCATTGTTTCTTGCAGTTTATACTGTGTTCTCTTGACTGTACAACTAAATAGGTAGATTTAATTCTAATAATGATGAAGTGTGCGTGGTTCTAATGACAGATAAGTAAAGCCTCAACAGCAGATCTGTTGTGTCCACTTCCACTCAGGAGAATAACTTAACTTTGGACCCAGTTCCCTCTGCACTTTATACAACGTTTAACACAAACAACCTCCCTGCAACACAATGATGAAGTCATCCTGTCAAAAGTGCACTCTCTAATCTTAAAAGTCAGATTTATCCAATGGCATTTGTGACTAATTCTGTGTTTTATACATTGCATAGCTTGATATGTAAGAGGTTCAACTCTCACAGTGGTGAACTTATGTGTAGCAGCAATGTTGGGTATGTATAACATCCTGAACAGATGTTCAGTATCAACTTCCACTCATAGGAAAAATTTAACTTGAGAGAGGATTCGCCATCCCCTTATCCTAATTTTTCCAGTAACATCTTCTCTGCATCACACTGATTAGGTCATCATATCAAAAGTGAACTTTCTTCCTTTAAAAGTCAGATTTCTTCAGTAGTGCTTGTGGACACTACTGTGTAGTCTATGTGGTGGAAGGTTCAAATCTCACAGTGGTGAATTGCATCATTATCAGGTACACATAGCTTCCTGAACAGAAGTGTTGTATCAATTTCCACTCAGAGGAAGATTTTAGCATAAGCGAAGATGCCTCCATCTCCTTATCCCACTTTTTCCACAAACATCTTCTCTGCATCATACTGATGAGGTCATTATGATAAAAATGCACTCTGTTCTGCTTCTGGCTACTTTTGTCTTCTATAGATTATGTAACTTGATAGACAGGAGTTTCAAATCCGTCACTGGTTAACTAATGTGATTGTGTGGACTGCCATGTGCAACTGTATTCCTGACAATGCCCCTACTTAAAGTTCCAATAAGAATATCTTTTTTTTCTCTGGCAGAGGGCTACTGTATAAATCTGTATTACCCCAGGCAATACTCAGTTTTGGAAGCACAACAGTTACATCATGATATCATAAATGAACTATATCACAGTTGTAATCTGAGTTATCTGTGGTGCTGGCTGTTGGCATTGTGTTTTCTAGACTCTGTAACTAAAGAGGGGAATGATTTGAATCCAGTTGCTTGACTAATGTGAGTGTGTGTTTGTCCATCATGCTGTTTAGAGAATGCATGTAATATGTGTAGCTGTGTATTACTAACATGCACTTTAACCACCTTTTTAGAAGAACATCACTGTATTAAAAAATGGTGATGTTATCCATCCAAATGTTTACTGTCACAATTGCAAACTAACATCTTGTGTGGCATGTGTAATTCCAGTGATGTTCTGTACCCTGTGATCTTTGGTAGTCAGTTAAAATACAGCCATTACTCCTTTAGACTCACTTGTGTCAGTATGACTGTGAACATGCAGGTACGTAACAATGTTTGTACCCATCTATCTGCTGTGTACACATATAGCTAGATATCCCTCTTACAATAATTTCTGCTCATTTGTCACAAAGAAATGCTTTATTGGATAATGATGAGGCTGTGGAATGGCATTTGTCTTTCCCATGAGAACTACTAAGGCTTTTCCCGTGACATGAGGAAATGAGACAATGTTCTGTATGCTTTTGCCTTAGTAAGGCGTGTGTTCAAATCTGTGATTATCCACAAATTGTCATCCTGTCACAGTGATGGCTGCATTATGCATCATGTGTTTGTTTGTACCTTACAGCAGGCAATGTTGTATGAAAAATACATATATAGCAACAGTCTTTTAGAGACATTACAAGCACATAAATCCCCTGCAGCTATTACATGATGTCATGGCTTCAAAGCCCCAAATACTTGCACCATGATGAGTTTATTCTTCACAATATCATGTAACTTCAGTCATCAGATAGGCTGGTGTCCAAAACCCATGTTGACTGACTGTAAGCACTGTGTGCCCTAATGTTGTTATGTATGAATGACATCCACAACTGTTACAATGTGTACATTAACACAAAGAGAAACCTCCCCTGCCCTTTTGTCTTATACAGATTATTTGCAACACAATCATATGATGTAATGACTTCACATAGGTGGAGTCTCACAGGTTTGTTAAGTCTTACACTGTGGTGTATGTGATTCATACACATTTCAGTAGTCAGTGGATTTTTAGAACTTGCTGTTCAGTTCCAGTCAAGGGCAACATGATATGAATGGACAACACTGCGTAAAGTTATTCTCAAATTTTACTTTGGAGAAAGAAAGAAATATAAACTAATTTTGTAATTTTCTGGCTGTGAAATAGTTATTCTGCAAATGTTGAGGTGTAAGTGTTCCTGTGGCACACACATTCATAATGACTTATATAGCATATCTACACAGATAGAGTGTGGTTCAATTCTGGGACAGTGTTGTTATACAAATTGATAGGAAGAGCTTCCTTGGCTGAGAAACATTGATATTGTACTGCTCACAGTTGTGTGAAAATTAACATAGTTATCTCCTTGTCATAATTCTGACAAAATAATATTGACAATTTACCATCAAATGTCTTTTATTACTTTACACGTTAATTTCATTTATTTGTGACAAGATCCATTGCTATGTTGTGTAGCAGACATAGTTAATACAAAGCTCTGTAGAGTGTGCAGTATGATAGGCAGGGGGTTGAATCTGGTAACAGCTGTCTGTCACATAACTGTGACAGGAGTGGTTTAGTCAATGAAAGTGTTTATGATACAGTAAGAGGGCAATAGTTTTAAGACATCACCCTCCAAGGTATAGAAAGATGCCTGTCCCATTACAATTGGGAAGTGCTGTTAAACCCTTCAGTGTATTAGTCATGACACATGCAGTATACCTATTTCTGTGGCATCACAGATTGATACGCATATTTCTGATATCTGTCCTAGCATGTATTTAAGTCTGGCAAGATGCAAATGTTGTGTATGTCTTTGATTGTTCACAGGCATTACTTAATTTCCTAATAAGAATGCATTGTTTTGCATATCTTCTTACAAACATTTATGTATTATTGGAACTGTTTTCTTTACACTGTACAGCTTCATAAGACATGAGGACTTACATAACATTTTTTACTGCATGGCATTATGCAAGATCATCACAAAGTGTCCTGTGTCAGGATACTTTTTTGTGCATCTGTTGTTTACATGCTGGAATTTGCTGTACTTTCTTGTGAGCATGGCTAGTATAATCATGTAGGACACGCACTCCAGTTACAAATGGAGACAGTGAACGAACTACTGCAATTTCATCAGATCTGTGTTGTTATTTGTCACTTGTGTATTTTGAGTATTAAGATATTACTGTTTAGGATATATATGAATATGCAGCAAATGGTAAAGCATATCCCTAACTGATGTGCATGACACAACAGCTGTAGGGCTCATTTCTTCTTGTTTATACATGATGAAGTGGGGAATACAGCACTACTGTCAGTTATTGCACATACATTCCCTGTATAAACATGTCATATTCAATAACTGCAGTCTTTGAGAATAGTCCCTAATTTATCCACTGCCCTTGCTAATTGTTATCACATGCACCCCCCTTTATTGGAATGTTGCATTGTGTCCCTCACACATCTGTTGTTAATGCCTGTTTTTAGTTATATACATGGGCAAGGAATTTGGCACAGGAATATTTATTTTTAAAATGTTTCTTTGTGACATAATCACATCTGACTGCATTAAATGAGTACATTTTCTCTGTTTACCCTCCAGTTATACATATGTCTGCACTATTAAAATTGTAATATGTGTGCATTAACTCCATTTACTGACCCCTGCATCTTACTTCTGGTAATCAACTAACCCATTCTTCGTATAAGTTGTCCACGTGTGGTCACATAATAGGTTTGCCTACAGGCAAGCAATTTTGTTTAGATTGTGTCATCATGCTTCCCCACAGCTCTTCATGGCCACCAACACTGCTGCTGGCCGAGAAACAGTGCTTGGAAGCATGTACGCATGATGACCAGCATGCATATTCACTGAATGCTGCTATTCATCATTATAGTGCATTGTAATCATGTAGGTTTCGTGCAAAGCCTACACGATTGTTAATGAATCGCAGAGAATAAGAAAATATTTATTTAGGGTTGAGACATAAGGTCTTACATTAGTAGGTTGAATGGAGCAGGGAGCTCTGGAACCTTCATCTATAGCTTAAAAATGATAAAACTGAAATGATATATCTATTAATGTTTACTGTGCAATAACCCTATGCCTCTTCATTCATAGGACTATATATTCTTCATTGTTATAAGTTGGGCATAAAGATACATGCATTTAATCCATGTTAGTTTTGCTATGTCTGCAGCATATTTTTTTTTCATGCATGATTTTCTGAAGTGACAGGTATACACAGCTTTCCTTCTTGTGCATAAAATTATTTATGTGGTATTAGGGAGGGGGTGGAGGCAACTTCCATTCTTTCTTTCTTTCTTTCTTTCTTTCTTTCTTTCTTTCTTTCTTTCTTTCTTTCTTTCTTTCTTTCTTTCTTTCTTTCTTCTTATTCTGTCTTGTGGCGATAAGTAAAGGTTATCTTTTTAAGAATGTTGCTATCAGCAGTTCCATCAATTTGAGAGATGTCAGGTTAGTCTACAATGCCTTTGATCATCAACTTATACATACTAAATGGCAACACCAGTCATGAAATTCCTTCAGACCACACAACTATTTAAAAGAAAAAATATGACTGTACTAAATGTTAATATTTATGTACACTGCTGTGTTATGTGTCATTTCTAACTACATATTATTTTTCCAATAGTAGTCATCCTAGGACATTAATTTTCATAACATTCAAAAAACATATATCATGTGCACTGGTACACCTGATGTCCAAGCCTGTAAGTCCTATAGAATCATTGAGTTGTGAATGGTTATTTTTTAAATATTTGACAAAGCTACTTAATTATTGCACATCATGTTGCTTTTGCATATAATTGGCTTGCCTTCAATTTTTATCTGATATTTCTGAAGTTTAAACATCTCTGTTTGTAAGTAGTGGTGTTGTCTTGGTTACAGGCTCATGTGATCATTGTAAATTATACTGAATGTGCCATCACTACAGGTATGATACTACTGTAGTTACATTAAAATGCTTATATGTGATCATGGTGATCAATCAACAGAGGTTTCCTTAACTGCTGATAGATCAAAGAAATTATGCTGAAACACATTTTGGCGATAATCCTGAAAAACTTTTTTTTTTTTTAAGGAAGCAAACCACCCACAGTCCCTGAAGTTATATATACCTACTAAAAGTCACACAATACTGGACAGCAAGGAAAAGTCCACTGTTGCTAAAAGGTGTTTTGGAAGACTTTCTTTAATCCATCAGCAGTTAAAAAAAAACAGCTGACAACAGATTGACTGCATCTTGGTTGCACATGCATGGAGATGTATGCAATGGTAGATGAAGGGAAAGCAGTTATAGCATGCATAATTAAATAATGGCTTCTGAATGCCACAAAAACTAGAAATAACATGCAAATTATGCTACACAGTGAATGCAACAAATATTGATTGAGTTGCTTCTGTCTGTGGAAACAAGATGTATATAATACTGCTTTTTGTGGACAGAGCTTAGTGATGCCTTCCTTGACACCCCCACTTTAGCTGTTCTATATAAACTTATTAATAAAATTAAGTTGAGGAGAAGGAAGCATCTACTGTATGTGTTAAGAAACTACCCATCATTGTTAAACTAAACAAACAAAACATTTTCCAGTACACTAATTCTTCAGTCATGATCCAGTGTGTGCATTTGATGTAATAAAACAGCCATATTGCACACAATTCTTTTACATCAGTATATATACTCAAAAGGATATCATTAGCACAGAACCTCATTCACTAATCCATTCTGCTACATCAATATATGTACTCAACAGGATGTCTTTAGCATAAACCCTCTTCACTAATTTTCAAATTCAAACACGTTTTTAACCATATAATGAAACTCTGATCTTTATCTCAAATTACCAGTTTGAAAGCAAGATGAAATGGGCACAGGAAAACAAGCTTTATCCCCTAAGGACATATGCTCAAATTCTTGTGATAGTGCTCTTACAGTGTGGTTTGTCTCTGATTTAGAAGTGATTCAGTAAAAACTATAAGAAAAACCCTGCCAAGCTAGAATATTCACTGTGTGATACCTTAAACCTCCCACAATGTAGGCCCATGGGATATATGCAAATGATCCCTTGAGCAAATCAAGTGTTTCAGCTACATGACTTCTGAATGCCCATGACTTTTTTACATTTTATGTCACCCTTGTGATTAGTATTACTTTAACACCTAACATTAAAGAAATCAAGATGGGAGGACAGTATTAATGGTTATGAGGATGACAGGTCTAAATCAAGTTTATCAAGAAAAGGGCAAGAAATTTGTAGCTATTTGTATTAGACAAAACTGAAGTAAGAAAAGAAACATGACAAGTACATCTAAGAAGCAGATGCCTGTGGTAGCTGCAGGGAATGTAGATTTGTCATAGTTCTTGTATAATGGAGCTAATCATATACATCCTCCTCATCCATATAAAACAAAGTTTATCCCTATCTATTTTCATGCATAACTTAGGTCTATGGATGGGAAAAAGGAAATTTACTCCAGGACTGCTTCCTGTACTACTAATGGACAAAGGCAGCTCCTAAATGCTTTATATCATGTATGGGTCACCTCAAGTCATCTATTGTATGATATCATTTATTCTTATTAGGGGTAATACATAATTGTCAACCATGGGATGGGTTAGTTCAGTCTATTACAAAATAGGATAGGTTATTTCAAGCACAAATAGGGAAATTGGCTAGGCTTAAAATGGTCTGCAAGGGCAGCTAGCCTAGTACTTACCTATGATGGTATGAACCTACGTAATATGTTAGGTTCATTGCACAATGTAGGACATGTCTCTGTTGCTACATAGGGGAAACGTCCCATACTCTAAAAGTGAGAATTTCAGACAGTGAATTTTGTATGAAATGCGATAGTTGTGTTTCATGTCATAGACAGTTCTGGATCACACAGGTGAAGATATTGGTCTCATGTTGTATCTAAGTGAATTGCAGTAGCAGCTTTGATTTGATACCCTGGAGTATCAAGGGCTTAATTACTGTACCATAGCACTGAAATGTTATTTTTTAGTCTTTTTTGAATTTGCACTTGGATTTGTATTTCAACAGCGTCTTAAAATATTTAAATGTTGAGCTAATATTTTGTAGATAATTAATTTTTCTGATGACAGATGTCATGTGACTATTTTTTGCTATTTAAATAATTTAGAATGTCATTTTTTTGTGTTCAGTAACTCTTGCATAGCTGTGAAACACAACCACAACAGAATCGCTAAGTGACTAAAATTTATTGCCAGACCATATAAGATTAACATACATCACAGCTCAAATTTATGTATTTAGTTTTTTTATTTATTTGACATTTGTTAACTGGGTTGGTCTGACTGAGCCAGTGCCCATTTTCAGAGGAGACCCAATGAGAAAAGCTCCAGAGCATTACAAACATTATTAGAAAACATAGATTGAAACATAAAATCTGAGACATAAACTCTGGTATAACTTAGTCATGTCAGCAAAAAAGATACAAAATAGTGGAAACAGTTTAGGAGGCTAAAACAGCATCATATCAGAGAAAATGGAAGTTTACAGGAGGCTAAAACAACAACATGCCACAAAAAAAGGAAGTTTGCAGGAAACATCAATTGAGACAATTACATAGATACAGAGTATAGCTACAGGTAAGAAGCACAAGATGTGGAGTGATATAGCTTAAGAGTTAGGGGGAGATTTAGTAGAGGTGTTAACAAGGTAATAGGCAGGAAAGGAGGGAAGGAGGCAGGAAAAGGAGGAGGGTTATGTAGGGTCATGGCAGGAACAGATCCATGAATATGAGAGGGTATCTTTTAGTGCTTTTTGGAAACTATTTGTGTGTATTTTGGCTCTTAAATTGTAAGGGAGTTTGTTCCAGGCTACAGATACTGAGTATTTATACAAAAGTTATCCAATACTTCTTTTGGGATTGTATACATCCAAGAGATGTTGGTCAGAGCTTCTGAGGGTGCATTTTGGAGTATAGAGGAATGCTAGAAAAGAGAGAGCAGGGCAGGATGTGGGTTTGTAGAGGATGAAGTGAATTATGTGAAGCTGTGATAGAAGGAGTTATTGAGAGAATTGTAACCATTGTAGGTTTTTTAGTGAAAAGCAGTAATGAGAGGTGTAAGATTGCTTGCAGGTAAATCACACAATTTTTTTATGTTTGTTAAAGTATGGAAGTTAGAGTGGCTTGTAGGCTTGTTATTATCAGAGAGACATAAAGGAGACTGTGTAGAAGGTATGCATGTGCCAGACAGAGTTTGGATTCTATAGTGAGAAATTTTTTGTTCCTGTAAAGCAGACGTAATTTTTGGTTAGTCTTTTTGATACAGCGCTGAACGTGTAAGTCAAATTTTAACTGATCATCTATGATAGTGCCAAGGAGCTTTGTATGGGATTCTCATTTGCTGACATCTGTTTAATCGACCGCATTTGGTAAATATATGCAGATGGCTGACAGATGAGTGAGACTGACAATCCCCGGGTAGTGGAATATTCCATTTCCCAGAGATTCTGCAATCTCTGATTTAGTACATATAATTAACAAAAGGTGTGGGGGGTGCAGGGGGGGTGCTTGTCCTCCTGCAAAAAACAATATTATTTTTTCCATGCCCCACGATTCTTTTTTGGCACATGAGTGGTAACATGTCGATGTTTGGTTTGTCAACCTTTTGCTGCCAATGCTTTGGAGATCGGTGTAGGACTATAGCTTTATATATATATATATATATATATATATATATATATATATATATATATACTGGCTAACTCTCTCTAGAATGTGTAAAAATCTGTTAACCAGTTTACTGTGTAATTTAATTTAATCCTGACTTGTGCTCAGGATTAACTGTAACCTGTGGAACTTGTTTAACTTGCTTACTTATGTAATCTCTGTAAATAGTCTGTTTGTAATATGTAATGCTGGTATTATGTAATGCTGTATCTGCTTACCCTTGGAGCTTTTCTCCCTGGGCCTCCGCTGAAAATGGACATGCATCCAGTCGGACAATCCCGGTCAACAAATGTAAAATAAAATAAATAAATATATATATATGGATCTACTTCATTTGATTGAAAGACAATTTGATAGAAACTCATTTGGTCGAAATTTCATTTGGTAGAAAACCAGTATTCAAGGCATAAAACTGGGATTTGTCCACCTCCCAATACTGTGCAACCCTGGAGTTGATATATATAGTTAGGCTGGTGTGGGGGCGAAGCTCCCCACCTATTTTTGTTTAAAATGTGTACTTTTTGTTTTCTTGTCTTCTTTTAAATGAAAATAGGTGGGGGGCTGTGCCCCCACCCCCTAACTATATATATATTAACTCCAGGGTCGCACGATATTGGAGAGGGGGACAAATCCCTGTTAATTGCCTTGAATACTGGTTTTCTATCAAATGAAATTTTAACCAAATGAGTTTCTATCAAATGGTCTTTCAATCAAATGAAGTAGATCCATATATATATATATATATATATATATATATATATATATATATATATATATATATATATATATATATGTGTGTGTGTGTGTGTGTGTGTGTGTGTGTGTGTGTATGTATGTATGTACCGAACACACTTTTGAAAGCGCTTTCATCAAAAAAGCGCTTTCGGTAAAGTATGTTAAAAAAAAAAAAATCTACTTGAATGCAGATGGGTAAGCCCCCCTGCACCCCCGATGTGGGGGGGATGTGGCCCCCACACCCCCCTACTTTAATATTATCAATCCGAGGTCGCACTACAGTGGAGAAAAGGGATTTTTACCTTACCGCACCGTAGTACAACCAGAACAACAAGCTTACTTATGTGAAAGTGCTGCTTCGGTGAATAACACTTTTATGCAAGTATGCTCACCAATTTGGGATTCAGTGAAAGATGCAGTTGAGCATCTGTACGAATCCCATGTATATATATGTATATATGTATGTGTGTGTGTGTGTGTGTGTGTGTGTGTGTGTGTGTGTTTGTGTGTATATATATATATATATATATATATATTTATATATATATGTTTGTGTGTGTGTTATATATATATATATATATATATATATATATATATATATATATATATATATATATATACAGTTTGAAATACCAAATTTCAAACTTTCGAGACCATATAGTCGAAACCCCAAACTACCGAAAGACCAGAAGCGCGAATTTCAAAATCCCGACTATTGGGAATTTTAAATTCACACTTCTGGTGTTACGGTATGGTAGAAGGGCAAGTAAGTATTTCTGCTCAACTATGTTGGTTAGAGGTTTAGTGTGTAAGCGTGTGTTGTGAGTGTGATGTGTGTGTGCGAGGAGGATGTAAGTGTGTGGTGGTGTATTCATGTGTTTGTCTGGGTAGTGCGACCTTGCAGTTAGAATATTTAAGTAGGGGGGGTGTGGGGGGTGCAGGGTGGCTTGCCCCCCTGCTTGTCTGTAGATTAGGTTTGTGTGTTTGTGTTTTGAGGAAAGGTATGTGTATGTATCTGTGTGTGTTGTATGTTGTGTGTAGTTTTCAGTAGTTTGAATTTCGCAATTTTGGTTTTTCGGTATTGTAGTGTTTCAGGTGTTTGGTCTCGGGATTTTGGGCATCGGTACAGTGAGTGTTCGGTATTTAGTAGTGTTTCCATATATATATATATATATATATATATATATATATATATATATATATATATATACTTGTGGAAACTGCGGTGGTAGTGCTGCGGTAGCGTTGTCACCTCACAATAAGACGTTGTCCTGTTTGATTCTCAGCTATAGCATCTTCTATGTGGAGACATGCAAGAATGGGCGCACCTTCGTTGAAGGTTGTGCATCAGGGCCAGCAACTTGGCATGTAAAAATCTACTGCCAATCATTAGCGGACCAGAGTTCCGCTGTGGCGACCCCTAACCGGGAAAAGCCGAAAGACACAACAACATTCGTGTGTGTGTGTGTGTGTGTGTGTGTGTGTGTGTGTGTGTGTGTGTGTGAGAGAGAGAGCAAGAGAGAGAGAGAGTATTATGACAAGGGGGTTGGTAGGTGTTTGTGCATAAATGATTATTGTGTCAGTGTGTGTGTGTGTGTGTGTGTGTGTGTGTGTGTGTGTGTGTGTGTGTGTGTGTGCGTGTATACAATGCACACATGTCTGCTTATGTTCCCTGGAATGGGGGAGGGGGTCAGAAACTTTGTGTCTTTCTCTTTGTACCTGAGCTACAGTAGAAAGAAGGTGCTCAGCTGCATAGTTTTTCCAACTGTACAGTGAAGCAATTCGTAGTCATTCAAATTCCCCACTAATGAGATGTTGCCCTTTAAGGAGCTTGGATTACTCCAAATTGTTATTTAGCAGTGAAGTACAAATAAACTCACCAGTGCAGAGTGATCTGTACTTCACTGTAATTTATTATGAATCACAGCCTGTCTTTATTTTTATGATTTTTAGTTTTAGGATGAGAGGACTGGCTAAGCTATACCTGAATGCTAATGGCTCATGAAACATTCTTGTTTTAATTCTTAAATTTATTGTTATCCTCTTCATATAATTCACATCTAAAGCCAAAACAAAGAAACAGCTTTGTTATTGATTACTGATGAGTAATGAGGTCTTATTCTCATGCTGCAATTATTCTAATTTAAGGCAGTTCTGACATTTTAATATATATAAATGCACTGCACAGTCTGTTTGCCAATACATTAATTAAATTCAGCTTTTAGGTAACCAAATCATTTATGGTTTGGTCGATGTTGTCAGTAGCAGAAAATCCTTTAAATACCATTTGAGTATAATGGTGGTATTTGAAATCCGTTTTATGTTCTGTTTTTATCCTGCTGAACAACTAACAGTATTTTTTTACTTGTTACCTTAGTTGTTTTTTTTTGTCTTATATTCATGAATTTCATTTTCACTAACTTCATCCTTCAGCTAAGTACATATGATCGGAAAATGTTCAACAATATTTTGTAGCTCATCTAGACAACTGCCAAACATTTTCCCTGATTTTATGTTTCATTTGTTGTTTCAAGTTTGATGTTAGTGAAGTGTTATTTCACACTATAGCTTGAAGTTTAAATAGTCAAACCCGAGAATTCAGCAAACTCCATGTGGGCTTTGCATGAAGCCTACATGTAGTGTACTTGTTTGCACGATGAGCAGCAGTACTAATCGCACATTCATGCTGTTCATTGCACTTGCACGAATATAAATAAGGTTTCATGTCCAACAACAGTGCTTGTGCTAGGGAACCATGCAAAGGAGCACAAGCACAGAAACAAGAAACATTCAGTTTTCCTATAAGCAAACCTGCTCCATGAGATCGTGTAAACAGCAGCGATGACTGCAGGGGGGGAAACACTGCAATAACAGCAGTAATAACACAGTAAAGGAAAGTGTACTGAGTGCAATGCACACTGCAACAATTATCTGTGGAATAAAATAATGGAGAGATCTATAAACGGCAAGGGCAAATACAAGAAAACATGCACTGGGCAGAGAAAATGCGCTGCTGGGCACGCACATGAATGATAGGAATGAATAAACAGGAAGAGGGCATGATAACTAAGGCAATGTCCCCAATATAGGATATGTATTTACACTTCCAAGACAATTTAGTAGAATAACATTAAGCACATTATGTAGATAGCACAGTAGGTACTGTTGTGTACACCTCCTGTGTGTGTATATTATATCAACACACATAATAGTATACATGTAACAATCACACGAGGTTACATGTAAATGGAGGTGAATGATTGTGATTTCAACATCACTGACATGCTCACTGCAGAGGACATTTAGCGAGGTTGGTATATATAATAAATGGCATGTACATACTCTGAAGATCTGCAAAATGACTTGCTTGAATATGACTGACATGTCACCATAGCTCTCGACCAATCAGGGGCACATACCAGCAGACCCCCTGGACAAACGTAAACAGAAAAAAGCAAAATCATGGTCACTTTTAAAATATTATTGCCATTAATCTGTGACATTGACAGAATATGTGAGTGTAACTTATTATACATATTCTTCAGGAATAGTTGTGTACAACTGTAATGATTGTCAGTACTCTAAAGGGGAATTCACCACCCCTCCCCCCAAAATAACCATTTTTTGGAGGGTTTAAAAGGGACAGTGTTAAACTTGGAGTGGATATCACAGGCAATCCTGGCCAGTTGAGAGGTTTGCATGACACATAAGCCACAGTCCCCACCTGCAACAATCAAACCCATGCCTTCAATGTAGTCAGTGAACATGTATTTACTGGGTGCAATACAGAATGATGTATCACACTAACATCTAGTAGAAGTTTGCACTGTCACATCCTTATTGGCATGACACACAAATAATAGTTCTGCATGGCCTACCATATATGTGGGAGCTCACTGTGTTAAATGTGATATCCTTGACTAAAGCATCCCTTGGTGATGTGGGCATTGACTATATGGATAACACATACAAACACCACACTATTATGAGTGGATTCCCTACACGCAGCTGGGTATTGGATGCATTTTCCACATGTAATTAGAATGGATATTGTCTGAAATGTCTCCTTGTTGTATCATGGTATAAAAAACAATTAGGGACACACACCAGTGTGACACATTCATATATGTACAATATAATAGCAAGAAAAAAAGAAGTAACACAGGACATAATGCAGAACTTTTAACAGCCACAGAAAAATATATCACAGAAAACTAATAATTTAATACAAGGAGCCAGCTATGATTATGATATTGTTAGGCACACTCTAACACAATCCAGGGCAACCTTGCTGACATCTCATAACATGGTCCGCTTTGCCCCTACCATGTACTGAAACATGTGGTCGAGGGTGCTCCACAGGGAAGATTGATGGGGTGACAACACCATATTGAGTTGAAGTAACATGACTGCAAGTTGAAGGCCTTGTTGTGTCTGGCAGGATCACAGCAGAGTGGGCCAGCAGTGAGCCTGTGTGCATGTTGGACCATAGACACTGATGCTCGATGGGCAATGGTGGTTCTCCAGAGAGATAGCCTGCCTCTCCCTTGTTGCAGTCAGCTGAACACAGTCAGGGCATGTTGGACCCTGCTTGAACTATGACACTGTTGGTGTACCATAGAGGCCAGGGTTTCTACCAACCATGCCACAGCTATCATACTATTATTTTGATTGCCCAATGCTGCCACTATCTCACTGTGTCTGTGCTCCTGTCCTTCATGCAGTACATGTAGGTGGAGTGCCACACACTTTGTGGCATATGTAGGTACATGGATGTGTGATTGATGACATTGCTGTGAATGTTCATTTCCCTAAAGCAGGAGGTAGTCACTGTCTGACACCTGGCCATGCACACCATCTGCATGCCTGCATCTACTGTGATGCACTGATTCAGATTTTGTGTTGTCCCATCATCCTTGGAATGGCCAGACAAGTTCCCCTCCATGTCTGAGGCTACAGCTGCAGCAACATCACTGTCAACATCTTGGAAGGATTCTATCAACATGTCAATATCATGTATGCCAGGGGCCATGATACCACACTGAGACACATCTGATACCTCACCAGAATCCCTGGATGGGCTAATGGACAATACAGATAGTTGATGTGATAAAAGATATAGATGACACAAATCAGGGCAATGTGACATCACATGATGGATAGCATCAAAGACATATGGCATATGTATCTCACTGCAATGTTACATATAACAATGACTTTACATGAGGTCTGCTGTAACTATGTTTCACAGAATCTGCATATGTAGAATATACAATTGCTTTACATAGCCAACATACATGACATATGTAAGGAATACAAACAAAACACATACCTGACAACTCCTCATAGGAAGGTGGTGCTGTTGAAGAGAGATGAACTTCAACTGTTGTAGGGAAAGAAATCAGCATTAGTGATCACATGATTGCCACATTTAACCATGCAAACACAGTTAAAACATACAGAAGGTTTGACATACACATATCACTCATATGTGCAGGTGATGAGGTTGATATGTCTGGCCTAGAAATGAGAATAAAAACACAGTATTAATAGAGGACAATACCAGCAGTAACAGCAATGACATGTATGAAACATAGTTAATAGCATACTACTGACAGACTCCCTCTTTGGAATGTTTGTAGGTTGTACTGTGAATTCTGCTGTGGGAAAGTAAAGAGAAAGGGAACATAGTCATGTATTTAGCAAAAAAATTATAGACATATCACATGTATAGCACAGTAACAAGGGCTGCAAATACTCACGTGATAGACATTGAGCCTGTAATCCAGATGGCCCTGTGTTGTAAAATATTGGCATTAATATCATGTATCACATGCATGCTACACATTGATGCAAGCTATTAAAATTTTGCACTAACATACCTGGTCTGTCTAAACTTGAACATACATGTTTTGGGCCCACAGTGGATGTACCTCTAGCATGCAATGTTCGAGAAATAAACATATGGCAGTAAAGAGCAGCGACATGTAATGAGGTAGAGGCAATAAAAGATAGTGGTCACAGTAAAACATCATTAAGACCTGCCATTCCCTGGTGTTGTCACAAAGTAGATGGTCCTGTGAATATTAATGCAGACAACATTATACATGGCTGAAATATTCTGTCTGTACTACAGCTGCATGAATGCATGTCATTAGACTTGTATTTATCATCATCACCCTGTGTGGATCTGTGTGCATGGATCAAATCTTCTGCTGTAAATCAAAAATGGCAATACATGAATATGCATGCAACAGCAATATGCAGTGATTGTCTCTATACCCAGACATGTCATGTAAAGAAAGCATACATGTTGGGGCTGGAAGTCCAGCTTCAATCCCACCCCTGGTTATTTGTTGCTCCTGTCTCCCTGTATGCAGTGAAGCTAGAAATATTGTCATGTCATTGGGAGTCAGTGGAGGTCCACCACCAGTGGCATCATCTCAGTCTCTCATATTGTCTTAATTTATTGGCAGCATGAAAGATCATGTCTGAGTTGTGTCATGCACAGGCATCATAGGATCTGTTGTGACCTTCAACTGTATTTATCATGTTGGTGAGGTCAGTCCAGATTTCATTTCTTCAAATGGTATCATCAGAACAGCCAAGGAGTCTCCATCTATGTTGTTAGATAGTGTCAAGTATGATTTCATTACTTCATTTTCATGTGGAGAGAACTTGTCACACCCAGTACAGCTGGCCATCAGAAAGAGATATCCATATGGTCACATTACTGTGTAAGCCCATTTATGCAAATGATTCTGTGGGTAGTAGATGTCAGCATAAACAGTATGCATTCCTGCACAATCAAAAGTCTGTAAAACACTGTCTGTGACAAATACTAACATGACATATAAAAAGTAATAACGATGCCTTCAGACATAACATTTGTAAAATAAAGACAACTAGTAATATCTTCAGAGTCTGTGTGTAAGATTAGAACCCTCACACTACATATATGTTAAATAAACATCCAAAGACAACAGCATCCTATCACAGGAGTCTGAATGCATTTCACTTTAAAATACTGCACAAAACAACAATTGAACAGCATACAGAAAGTGTTAGCAAAACTTGGGATCTCTAAGTAGGACACAGACAGTATGGATCCTTTGTATATTGAGACAATAGTAATAAGACCTTTTTTAAGAAGCACCACTGAAGAAATATCCATAAAAGCAAAAAAAAAATCCTATTAACACTTTGTTTAAAACACAGCAATGAAGAGATATCCATAACAGCAACAGCACATATTCTTAATGCTTTTTTAAGAAACAAATAGAAATATACGTAATAAGAACATAAAGAAGTGCACACACACACACACACACATATATTTATATATATATATATATAGGCAGTGTCAGAATCTGTAGGTGTCTGTAGTTACACAAAAGAGTATAAGGAATCACCAGTAAGAAGTACAGCTGATCCATAAATCTGTCTTTATGTACTGTTCACATTTGCAATGTAACTCTGTCTATACAACTGCATATGGGAATAATATTAATTAATTAAAATAACATCTGTATGCATAAAGGTCAAACAAGCAGTCCACTAACTTCTTCTTTCGGCTTTTCCCGGTTAGGGGTCACCACAGCGGATCACCTATCGGCTTATGATTGGCAGTGGAGTTTTTTTTACGGTGTCGAGTTGCCAGCCCAGTGCCCAACCTTCCACAGAAGACACACACATGCACGCACTCACACCTAGGGCCAATTTAGAGTGTCCAATCCACCTACAGCATGTCTTTGGGATGTGGGAGGAAACTGGAGCACCCGGAGAAAACCCACATGACCACAGGGAGGGCATGCAGACTCTGCATAGAAGGCACCCCAGCCGAGGATCGAACTGGAGAACCTCTTGCTGTGAGGCGGCAATGCTGACCACTGCACCACCGTGGCCACCCCTGCACCAACATACAAGTTCTTTTAAACCTCCCATTTTGAGTAAAAATTAATTATAACAGATACCTTTGAGAATGACTAACTTTAACAGATGTAATAATCACCACAACGGAAATGCTACCAATTGCCAATGTACCTCTCAATCCGAATCACAGAAATAATGTGCACCCAACTTTAAGCACCATTTGTGCCATACACAATACTGAGGTTCATTAAAATTCTAGGTTTTGAAATCCCATTTTTCTCACCTCCATGTAAATTGGCTACATGCAACATAACACCCAGGTAGACTTCATAAGCTCCCAATAGGTATCAGTAATGTGCCTGTTATCCTAATGAACTGATAACATGACATCAGAGCCGCTTTCAAATAAGGATTTTGATGCATTTACACATTATAAAATTGCAAAGTGCAACCTAGGTGGGACTTCGTTGAGCATTTTTCTGTTTTGGCATTTTTCAGACTGTGAAAATGTGAGGTATTGCCAGCTCTGCCAGGAGAAGTAGGGCAGTAGATGTGTAACACAGATAGTTGGAATTACACAGCTAGCTGGAATCTTGTAAAGAATTATATGCCATTTGTATATCAAACTGGTTTGTACAGATGCTTGTTTTGAAAAATGCATTTGTAAATCTGCTTGTGTTAAAAATGTGCCAACAGTGTGCCCTGCTGGACAGAATAAGAAGAAATATAAATGTATTATTGTAACTGTTTAAATTTATATGTTTTAACAGAGGATACTGGAAGAGAAGAGGTTAATCTCAATCCACCTAACTTTGAAAATAGTTTGAAATTAAACCACCTGGCTTAGGCTATAAAAATTGTATCTTACAGTTCTCAATCCAGCCAGAGACAAAATGTCTGCACTAGGAAGCTTTCTGAATTGTCTTTGAGGTGAACTAATTGCTAGTCTGGAAGGGTAGAAGTTTGAAATTGTTTTATGACTTCCAGGAGCTGCAGCAGATCTTAGTAAGGCTCTGTGTGTGTATTGTTGACATATATGTGCTAAATCCTGACAGCTTCTAGCCGGGAGGGTAGCATGGGAACCAGAAGTCAGATGACCAGATTTATGTGATGCCATCCTGCAATCTAGGACAAAAATGATGTTTAATACTAGATGAGACTGAAGTCTCATTGCAGTCTGTTTTTGGAATCTGACAAAGAAGGGCCCCTCACCTACTTCATCTTGTCTTGCTCTAATAAGTGACCAGGAAATAGTATTTTTTTAGATCAGTCAGGAAAAAATAGTGAGATTATTGAAGTAGTGTTTATCGGTATCTTTGTGAATCTATTCTTCTGTTATTATTTCCTGTGACTGAAATTGTGGTATTTACTGTAAATAGATATTTAGTATTTTCATGTTCTTTTCATATTTATTATTAAATATACTTAAACTTTTCATTGTGTCTGGTCTTTTAGAGAATCCTTTAATCTCTGGGAGTACTTATATATATTTGGTGACAGCTCTGGCCGCTCCTGGAAGAATTGCTGTGGGTCAAACTTCCATTTGTATTCAAATTAATTTCACTCAGTATAATTGGGTAACCTTGCAAGAGCCTTACAGTAGCTGGCTTTGGAGTGTCTGGTGGCAGCGTGACTGCCTTATATTATGTGTAGAAAGGGGCATAGCTAGTAAATCTGTGCCAACATTTCCCAGGTGTGTGCATTTGTGTGTGAAAAACAAATCTCAAAGAGTGTGTGTGTCAGCTGCTTGGAGCAGGGACACAAAGCTCTCATTTCACAGAGAGAGTAGTGGAGAACTTGGCTTTGACATTAGACCGAGGTCTCAACTCTATAGCTGTGCCAGTGGGATATGAAGTCTAAAACTTAAATGTATGTCATTTTTATTTATTCATTACATCACTGCTCTCACACTCAGCTTCTGCAAGCTCCTGCTCTGAGTCTCTTCCACCTACTGCCCTGCCCTACGTTCACACTACCTTTTAATCCTGCTGGAAGTGGTGAAGAAACCAACTGTATTCTGCCAAGGTCCTGATCAACCTATCCCTGAAGGAATAACTACTACTGCCTCAAGGAGAAACCTAACTAAACTGCCCTGCCCTACGTTCACACTACCTTTTAATCCTGCTGGAAGTGGTGAAGAAACCAACTGTATTCTGCCAAGGTCCTGATCAACCTATCCCTGAAGGAATAACTACTACTGCCTCAAGGAAAACCTAACTAAACTGCCCTGCCCTATGTTCACATTCACACTACCTTTTAATCCTGCTGAAGGGGTGAAGAAACCAACTGTATTCTGCCAAGGTCCTGGTCAACCTATCCCTGAAGGAATAGCTACTACTGCCTCAAGGGAAATCTAATTAAAGTATGTCTGTATACTCCTGAGTTGTGCTAAACCTAAATGCTCTTCCCATAACCTGACTAGGTGGATAGAACTCACTGTATTTCTGAGTCTGTGGCAGCCACCATTCCCTCTCTCTATACCCATTTACTTAGGTCTCTATACCCTTTCCAGGCACACCATACATCCGTAGTTCTTAGGTTCTCCAGCCTCGGGCTCTGTAAGGAACCTCCTGTAGGTACAAGGTTTGATCACTAGATGGTGGCCTGAATCCACCTCTTTTCAGCTCCTATTTACCCATCCACTGTTCTGTACCCTTTATCTACTACCCCTCTCCCCCACTAATTTATCTGATTCCCCACCTCCAGTCCTCTTAAGCTATTCTCCCTCTGTGCATGGTGGCATACTAGCCCTACCACCTACACAGCTGATTGTTCCCATCCCAACCTGTCCTATAACTCACCTTCCTTGGCTCTCTCTGCATGCTATTTATCCCACACTACTTTCCCTTACTGGCACCTACTCACTCTCATCGGTCTAACTCCCTTCTCTTTAGCTCTTCTGACACCTTCTGCTCCTGACAGCTTAACTTCTGAGCTGTCCCTCTGTAATGAACACCCCCCATCCTCAGGATACAAAGCCTCAACTCTGGATTATCCCAGTACTCCACCTGCTTTTAACTCCTCCCCCAGGAATGTATCTGCCCCTGAGGTAACAAATACCCCTTGAACCTAAGGGCGCCATCTTTACATCACTGCTCTCACACTTGGCTGCTGCGAGTTCCTGCTTTGAATTTCTTCCACCTAGTAAGTACCAATGTGTGGTTGCTGTTTTATTTTACAACGTGTAGCCTTGAATTATGTATAGTTATATCTAGTGCAAAGTGCTGTTCCGGTGCAGATCTGTTTAGTAATACAGAAATACAAGGGTGTAGTTAATTATTCCTGTTACCCTCGGGCAATGTATGAATGGTTCTGTGACTGTTGTTATCGCATGTGTTACTAGAATGAGATGTCTCGCTGGTATACCTACATGCCTATTTAATTTAATTTAATTAAGTTAGACTGCAAGCAATGTATATATCTTTTTCACTGATAATTAAAAGTTAAAAGATAGTTACTAGGGACATCAAAACATAGGACAGACTTAAGGTTTTCTTTATCCAACACAGCTCTACACTGCTGGATCCCCCCCCCTACATTCCGTTCTCTTTACCTGGAGGTAGATGGATTTTGGCTGCCAACGGAACCATGGGCTGCTATTATCCGCTAACACCACAGTACTAGATTGTAGTCTGTAGTAGAATTTACCTGACACTGAGCATTTAGAACAGATATTAATCTGTTGAAAATACCTTACCCTGCCTACCAACAACTCCATTCAGTATCAGTAGCACCCGTATAGTACTCGCTCGGACACGTTCGAGACTGGCGCCATACTGTAGATCCCTTTAACACTCAAACACTCTGTAGCATCTTAATGATAGAAGCCTAGCGCTAAAAAATTGTTATCTTGGTCCATTCACGACTTAACCCTATTGCATTACTCCGTATAGTTGCCCTATTAAAGAGGGTATTGTGTGTTCCTGTCATATTAGCCCTTCTGAAGAGGGTAGTGTGGGTTACTGACAAACAATAGACACCTTTATGATCCCTATGACTCGCAGAGGCTCTATAACTCTGCCGTTGTCTGTAGAAGCATCCGAGCAAGGGAACTAATGCTTACATCCATTACCTGACTGTTTATTCAGAATTCCGGCCTTATACAGGCTGCAAATGTAAAACACCAGCCCTGCTTTTATCGCTCAGATGCGTGTGAACCTGGCATTACATTAAAACCCCCTAATCACTGTATACCTTTAGTGTCGTCCCCAAACCGGCAAATAGTTATTTACTGCTCAAGCGCTACTCTATAACAAGTAGTTACAGTGTATTTTGCGACTACGCCATAGCAGTAAGGTTGGACAGTTCCTACTGGTGACTCCACCATGCTTCCGGGCAACAGAAGGTCCTAAAGTATTGGAGTCTACCTACAAATGAAGGTAGACCTGTTACACATAGAATCTAATTGAACAAGATGTTAGCTGTGTTATTCACGAGCGACCATGGCTTTGGACATATAAATAAGGTTATGAACCAAAGGGTAGTATCTACATTTGGTTGTTATACACAATGTATGGAATGCTACACTTTATTATTTAAAAATCATTAATTGTAAAGGTCTGTTATGTGATAAATATTGTTTTAAAATGTTTAATAGTCATTTTTACTAATGTTTTAAGGTTACATATCCCTGCTTTGGAATGCAACACTTTAGTATTTAGAAATCATTAATTCTAAAGATCTGTTAAGTGATAAATAGTGTTTTAAAATGTTTAATAGTCATTTTTACTAATGTTTTAAGGTTACATATCCCTGCTTCATACTGCAAATTGCTATGGGTTTTTTATGCTGCACTGAGCTTTTATAGGATGGTTACAACTTCTTAATTGTATTAATAGCTAAATATTACTTAACAGCAAGGGCTTGTGTGTTCTGACTATACCGGGGAACTGGTATCTATTACTGTCCTTATTCCTCATTGCCTCTCCTCTTAACATTCTCTCTAGCTGTCCTGCCCTACGTTCACACTACCTTTTAATCCTGTTGGAAGTGGTGAAGAAACCAACTGTATTCTGCCAAGGTCCTGATCAACCTTTCCCTGAAGGAATAACTACTACTGCCTCAAGGGAAACCTAACTAAAGTATGTCTGTATACTCCTGAGTTGTGCTAAACATAAACGCTCTTCCCATAACCTGACTAGGTGGATAGAACTCACTGTATTTCTGAGTCTGTGGCAGCCACCATTCCCTCTCTCTATATACCCATTTACTTAGGTCTCTATACCCTTTCCAGGCCCACCATACATTAGTAGTTCTTAGGCTCTCCAGCCTTGGGCTCTGTAAGGAACCTCCTGTAGTTACAAGGTGTGACCACTAGATGGTGGCCTGAATCCACCTCTTTTCAGCTCCTATTTACCCATCCAATTTTCTGTACTCTTTATCTACTACCCCTCTCCCCCACTAATTTATCTGATTCCCCACCTCCAGTCCTCTTAAGCTATTCTCCTTCTGTGCATGGTGGCCTACTAGCCCTATGTTAGAAAAATATGTATTAACATATGTGTGCAATGCTTATTTTAAATAAGGGAAGATTAACACGTTTTTATTCTATATGCAGCATTAGTTTTATTTGAAAATGAAAACATGCTTTTCTGAAATTGTGCTTTCTGACACTGCAAGATGCACTCTGACCTAGTTTGCTAGCACAGCAAAATACATGTTTATGCTTTGGAAATACACTGGAAAGCAGGTGATTTTCTGCTAGGTCAGGAAATTAAATAGAGAATAATAATAATTTTTGTAGATCCATTCATTATGAACAATAAGCTCTGTTCGTGCTAATGAAAAAGTGCATAAGCTGCAAGATAGTTAGATACTATAAACAATGAACTGCTTTAGAAATCTGTACTTGCATTGTGCTTGAATTAGCCATAGTACCTAGACTTGTAACATCACATAGCAAGAAAGTTATAACTGACCGGTGGTCGTCAAGGCCATCCTGTTTACTAAAAAAATCTTTTTTAAACTTTGAAGAGTCAGCTAGAAATGTGAGAAACATCTGTAAAGTAACAGAATTGTGAACTGGTGATCTGCTACGTCAGTCGTAGTGGGCAATGTCTTGAAAGAAAGGTATAATAACTGTGACACTTCCTGATTTAGTCAGACAAACTCTGTAACTGCATTTTTTGTCTCCTTGCACAAGAATAAAGATACCTGAACTGAACCTTATGCTTTAGGTCTTTTGAAGTATTTTTCTTTAACAATTTTTGGTCCTTTGGAGCCGGAAACCGTCATTTAGCCTGGGATCAGATGGGCCAGGTGGCATGAAACTGCACAGGGAAGATATCACATTGGATCTTCTTCATTGAAAGACCTCTGACTGAATTGTCGTGCAAAAGAGGCCAGCCACTTTTCTGATCTACGACTGAAGGCGGGTTCCATTTGAACAGTGAGTGACCAATTGCTGAGGCTCAGGTAAGGTGAATCTACTTTGTTTCTGTTTTAGATCAGGGACTTGATTGTATTTGTTCTGTGAGAATTTTTTTAAAAATTCAAGGACAGAAATATTGCTATCTTGTCATAGATCAGGGAAACAGAATAAGTAGGCAGGTGGTCTGAAGAGACTGTAAACACTTGGTGGTACCACATTAAAAACAAAAGGGTTACATAACATTTAAAAGGTTAGAACAAAATGGGTAATACGTGCACAAAAACGAAAAGACCCCAAAGCCCACTGTTAATCGAAGACGCAAAATATATGCAATCACAGCGCACCGACAACGTCAGATGTTATACTAAATGGGTTAATAAATATGAATTTGATGGGAAACTAGAAAGATCCTCACTTATCAAACTTATTAGACAGCTAAAAACTGATTCTAAAGGTCGGGTTAAAAAACAGCGTAAATTAGGAGTTCCTCAGGCACACAGGTGGATTGAGGAAGCAAACCGAAGAGAACAAAAGAATAAAAATTCAAAAGCAATGTTTCTAGACAAAGAGCATAATAACCTAGTTATAGCATCGGCCCCTCCGCCCACTCCGGTTCCGGTTCCCTTACCAGTTTCCTTACTGGAATATGAAGCAAAAGAACAAACTGACCCACCTCCACGATATCCAGTTGTTCCTATAAAACCATTACCGTTTGTTAGAGATCCTATTGAGACTAGGTCTCGAACACGTAATTTAAAAGGGGATATTGAATTATATCAAATGAATGGAAATTCATGGGCTATGAGTGAAGAAGAGATATGCCCACTCATAGAAGTACCAAATCCTCAGGCAGGACAAGAAGGGCAGGACCCAACTCTCTTAGTATACAGACCGTGGACACCAGAAGACATCCGGAAAGCCACAGAGGGAATTCCCCATCCAAAAGTTAATTTTAGAAAGTTCTTAGAAGACTTACAGGGCATGAGATTAAGTTATCACTTAAACGGAGAGGAAGTAGAAAAAGTAGTCAGACAAATAGTTGGTCCAGATTAGCACATGATCAGTGGCAACTGGAATCCCTGTGACGCTGCACTTAGGCCCCTCCCACATAGCAGCGCAGAACTAGACAACAGAGTGAAAGGTCTGACAGACCGAATTTCTGAGAAATGGAAGCCTAGGGCAAACTGGACTTGCATTAATCAATGCATCCAACAAGAAAGTGAAACTGTTGATAGATATTTTTCCAGACTATTGGAATGTTTTAACAATCACTGTGGAATGCAGGTGTCTGAAGATCAGACACAAGATTCCCCATATGAGCAGCAGTTAAAGAATGCATTTTTGAAAGGCAGTATTGCACCCATAAGTAGTTTCATTACTAAACATATGGTAGACCATCGTACAAGCAGATTACAATCACTGCTTGAATATGCTAGACATGCCGAGAGGCATTTTAATAACAAAAAGAAAAAGAAAGCCCAAGTATTTGCTGTGGAAGATGGAGAAGTTTATTTAGTACAGTCCGGACAAAAGGGCAAAAAGAATGCCCAGGGAAATAAACAATCTGATCAGCGATAAGAGGACTTTGAAGGGAGAAAGAAAAGATGTGAGTGCTTCAAATGTGGGAAAAAGGGACACATGGCAAGGGATTGCAGGAAAAATAAGAAGGCAGCAGTGGAAGACAAAAACGATGAGGGTGAGGACTGACTATATGAAAGTCAGGAATCACTGGATAGGAATAATAGAGAAAAGACAAATGAGAATGTGATAGAAGGAGCAGAGAATGTGATAATAGAGGAAGTGCAGGAAGCTACTGATAGTGAAGAAAATGAAATATTAGACCTAGCCTTACTGAGCTTAGAGCTCTATTTGGCTGACACAAAACCAGAAGTGACACTCCTGGTAGAAGGGAGGGAAGTCAAATTTTTGTGCGATTCAGGGGCATCACGAACCCTGGTACACCCCCTCCAAACTACCAGAAAATTCAGAATCACATGACTTTATACTAGTAAAAGCAGCTAATGGACAGCTGTATCGGGAGCCTCTCTCCCATAACATTACAATAACAGATCCTGTTTCAGGATTAACCCAGAAAAGCAAAATTGTTGTTTCTGCAAAATGCCCAGTAACCTTTTGGGCAGAGATCTTATGCAACTATTAGGCATAGCAGTAGTTCCAACCATGCAAGGTATGGAAGCACAGCGACAAATCAATACTTTTGCAGTGCAAACGGAAGGTGAGACATTTTACTGGTACAGCCAGGACTTAGTTACGACCGGTCCTGGAGCAGTAACTGAAGAGTTAATGAATGTAGCTATCAGTAAGTTCCCCTCCCTTTGCATTGACATACAACACCTGTTGCACTGTACTCTGTATTATTGTAATACACCAGGACCTGACAAAGAATATGAACAAGAATTGTTTAAAAATCATGCAAACAGATTAGTACTGTGTAATCTGTACTGGGACATGAAAGAGAACAGTGTAGTTAGCTGTTCATTACCCCAGGAGTTCTTTTCACTTTACAAATCAAATCTAATACCGCATGTTAGTTTAACTAAAGAAAATGATTTAAAATGGATAGACCTAGGAGAGAAAAATCACAAAATGGGAAAAACAGACAGAATCAGAACTATCAGAACAGGGAATACAAAGACAGAAACTGAACTGGATAACACAAACACATCCAGCTGTACACTTGCAGTCCAGCAAAGACAGCTGAGAAGCCCTCTTATTAGAAGAGGAAGAAAAAGCTTTGTTAGGTATACCAGAAACTCTCTGGTCAACAGGAAAGTCAGACGTAGGACTTATTCGCACAGCAGGACCAGTTACTATCAAGCCAAAGTCAGCATTTAGACCACAAAAGAGACAGTACCCCTTGAGAAAAGATGCAGAGGCAGGTATTAAACCTATCATAGCAGCTTTGCTTAAGAAGGGAATACTGGTGGAATCTCCCGATTCGCCATGTAACACACCCTTATTCCCAGTTAGAAAAGCAAATGGAGAATGGCATATGGTCCAAGATTTACAAGCTGTAAATGATGCAGTAATACCAAGAGCACCTACGGTGCCAGATCCACATACCTTGTTGAATGATTTAAAACCTCAACAGAAGTATTTTTCTGTGTTAGATATCAGCAATGCATTCTTTTTGATACCGATACACCCTGACAGCCAGTATTGGTTTGCATTTACTTTTCAGGGGAAGCGGTATACATATACGCAACTACCACAGGGCTATAGTGAAAGCCCAATGATATTCTCACAAGAGATGGCAAGCAATTTAGCGGGATTTATCCCACTGAGAGGTAGTCAAATTTTACTTTATGTTGATGACATCCTGCGGGCTGCCCCTACCCAGAAAGATTGTAAAGAAGATACTATAGCATTATTAAAATTCCTAGCAGTTGAAGGACACAAAGTAAGCAAAAATAAATTGCAGCTTTGGGGAAAACAAGTGAAATACCTTGGATATGTAATATCCAAAGATGGCAGAACATTAGATGAGGACAGAAAAGTAGAAATCTTACAAGTACCAAAACCCACAACTAAGAAGGAAATGATGTCCTTCCGGGGTACGACTAATTTTTGTCGGAGCTGGATCCCAAACTATGCTTTGGAATCTGCACCTTTAACCGACCTGATTTTTAAGAAGCCTATGGCAGCACAAGATTTAATACAGTGGACACCAGAAGCAGAATTAACCTTCTGCAAACTGAAACAATTGATAGCATCATCATTAGTTTCAGGATTACCAAATTATCACAAACGTTTTTTCCAAATTGTAGATTGCAAGCAAGGTTATATGACATCAGTATTGACTCAACAGCATGGGGACAAACAATGCCCCATTGCTTATTATTCATCACAACTGGACCCAGTGGTGCGGTCTCTACCCCACTGTGTACAAGCAGTAGTTGCAGCTGCAATGGCAGTGCAGGCTTCAGCCTCAGTAGTGTTATTCCACCCTCTCACATTGAGAGTGCCTCATGCAGTCACAATCATTTTACTGCAAGAAAAAGTAGCATATCTTTCCCCTGCTAGGCATCTTTCTTGTATGACTATATTGCTGAGCCAACCTCACATGACAATTGAAAGATGTACTACTTTGAATCCATCTACCTTGCTCCCAACTCCTGTGGATGGCACACCCTATAACTGCCTGCAGGTAATTGAGCAAAAGAAGCTGCCTAGAAAAGACCTCACGGATGTTCCCTTGGATGACGCCGAGGTGACATATTACGTGGATGGCTCATGCAAAAGGAGTCCTACAGGACAGAACCTAACAGGTTATGCAGTAGTTTCTGATACTGAGATTGTAGAAGCGAAACCTCTACCACATAGCTTATCTGCACAAGCAGCAGAGTTGTTTGCCTTGACACGGGCATGTACCTTACAAAGGGTAAAAGCGTAAACATTTTTACAGACAGCCAGTATGCTTTTTCTACTGTACATGTTTTTGCACAACAGTGGAATAATTGAGGAATGGTGACATCTACTGGCAAACCGATTAACCATGCACAGTTTATTTTAGATTTGTTAGATTCTATTCAGTTGCCTCAGAAAGTAGCTATTTGTAAATGAATAGCTCATACAAAACAACAAGATAGGATTTCAAAAGGCAATGCGAGAGCTGACACAGCTGCAAAGCAAGCAGCCTCAGAAGCATTTCTTTTGAACGAGGAATTACAACCTTCTGAGATTTTATAGTTAGAAATGTTGAAAACAATGCAGACACTTACTACACAAGCTGAAAAACAAAAATGGAAAAGACGAGGAGCAATTCTCAAGGAAGGGCTGTACATCTCCAAAGAGGGAAAAGCGATATTACCGTCTAATTTATTTAGATATGCAGCTTTGTTGAGCCATGGGCAGAGCCATGTCTCAACAGGGGGGATGGTACAGTTAGTGAATTGGGTGTTCGCTACGTACGGGTTTACAAACTACACTAAAAAATTTTGCCTGTCATGTCATACTTGTAATAAACATCATGCACAAGGGGCATTAAAGCCCAAGCAAGGGAGTTTCCCTACACCACCGTATCTGTTTCATACTATCTGTATGGATTTCATAGAATTGAGCAAATGTGAAAACAAAAAGTACTACCTTGTCATTGTGGATATGTTCTTCAAATGGGTGGAGGCCTTTCCGACTTGTAAACCAGATGCAGCCACTGTTGCAAAGACCCTAGTTAAAGTGATTATTCCTAGATTTGGCATACCGGAAAGGATCTACAATGACAATGGTACACATTTCGTTAACCAAACTATACAACAGTTAAGTCAGTATTTTGGGATTTCTTTAAAACATCACTGTGCATAACACCCTCAATCTGCAGGGTTAGTAGAGAGGCACAATGGAGTTTTAAAGAATAAGCTTAAAAAACTTATAGTAGATACACAGAAGAACTGGGTGTACTGTTTGCCCCTGGCACTGTTGAGCATGAGAACTGTTCTGAATGCAAAAGGATTGACACCTTTCAAAAAGATTTTTGGAAGAGCTTATTATATACCTCAGTGGAAACCTCTCATGCCTGCAGACCACAAAGCAGATTGGACACTTGCAGAATACATGAGGAATATGCTAAATAGCAAACATCTTTTACAGTTTAATTCTGTTTCAGATAAAGACCAAACTAAACCATTCGAAGTAGCAGTAGCCCCAGGCACTTGGGTCTGGGTGAAGACAATCAAAAAGAAGAATTGGACGACACCAAAGTGGAAAGGACCGTATCAAGTACTGCTGAGCACGCCCACAGCAGTCAAGATTGTGGAACGTTCATCTTGGATTCATTTGACACACTGTAAACTAGTCAAAAACTTTGAACTTGATAAAACTCTTGCTAACACACAGCAGCAGTAAAATGACGACAAGACCCAGAGACAATAGAAATACTGAACGACTTCAGCAGTATATTCAGCAGTGTTGCATAATCATCTTAATAACTGCATTAGTGACAATGTTCTTTTTGCTGTGGCTTTTGCTGTGGTCTTTCTTTTCTTCAGCCACACCAGCTAGACTGAACAAACGTGATTCAACACTCATAGACTGGCATCCGAACTTTAACACTTACCAAGCAATCAAATATGTGTATGCTGAGACTTTTAATATTTCGAATTGTTGGATTTGCACAGCTATACCAACAGCATACGGGGGATTATTGATGGCTGCTGTCCCCCTAGGGGTCAATGAGACCTGGGAAAACTTGATTTTTGAGACTACACCTGTGAAATCTAGAGACAAAATTGCATTATTTCTACCTGTTACACAAACAGGAATTGTATGCTTTTTTAAGAATGACACAATTCAAGTAGGTTGGAGTAGATGTAATGTAACAGTTTCTTATAAATGTTATATTAAACCTAAAAATGCTAAAAATACAGAAACAATTTGTGATGCAGATTACGACTCATACGAGTCCTTGCATAAAACTGTCAGTGATATACAACATAATCCTGTTCTTTTAAAGCAACTGTCTATTATAGATAAGAAAATGTTTCATGCAGGAAAGGTGTACATCAATACTAAAGTAGAAAACTGTTACTTCATATGTGGGAAAAAGCCATACAAATGGTTGCCTGAGAATTGGTCCGGCAGTTGTTTTTTGGGTTACCTGGTCCCAGCCATACGACACACTACAGCTTTGCCTTATGGGAGAATTCAAAATGTCAGAGACGTTGCAAAGAAACCTGAAAATCCAATCAAGAAACCTAAGAATCCAGTGGGACAGATCGTAGCAGGCTGGAGAAACCATAACTCCGTGAAAGACAAAAGTAAACTAGCACACATGGACTTGAGTGACACTGTCATATCCTGGGCTGGCATAGCCTCTGCATATGTTGCAGTTAAATCAATTTGGGAACTGAGAAAGCTATCCAAACTTCTCGAAGTCATGAGCAATGCAACTTTTTCTGCTCTTGAATTAATGACTGATGAACTGAATGCAATGAGAACTGTGGTGCTTCAGAACCGCATGGCTCTTGACTTCACCCTAGCGGCGAGAGGTGGTACGTGCGCTTTAATCAAAAACGAGTGTTGTTCATTTATTCCCGACAATAAACACGAAATTAACGATCGTTTGGAAGTGATTCAGCAAGTGTCAGACATGACCAGGCCAGGCCCAAACCCACTGATGGACTTTTTCCAGAATTTGTTTGGGGGGGTGGGGTTCCATCCTAATGAACATCCTGATTGCCATTTGTGTGGGATTACTTTTGTTAGGAGCATGCATTTGCTGTGGAATTACCTGCATGAAAAAATTAATCAAAGATTTTATAGACATGTCAGTTTCTGAGACTTTGTATCAAAGTACTGAAATTGAAGAATTGTTGAAAAAGGAAACACTTTCATAAGTTTAAACTGAATGACTCTCTTAGCTGCAAATCCTCAAAGGAAGAGGTTAGGAGAAGAAACAAACTGTTTATGCTTTTGAAATAGAATAAAAAGTATTAACAGGGGGGAAATGTTAGAAAAATATGTATTAACATATGTGTGCAATGCTTATTTTAAATAAGGGAAGATTAACATGTTTTTATTCTATATGCAGCATTAGTTTTATTTGAAACTGAAAACATGCTTTTCTGAAATTGTGCTTTCTGACACTGCAAGATGCACTCTGACCTAGTTTGCCAGCACAGCAAAATACATGTTTATGCTTTGGAAATGTACTGGAAAGCAGGTGATTTTCTGCTAGGTCAGGAAATTAAATAGAGAATAATAATAATTTCTGTAGATCCATTCATTATGAACAATAAGCTCTGTTCGTGCTAATGAAAAAGTGCATAAGCTGCAAGATAGTTAGATACTATAAACAATGAACTGCTTCAGAAATCTCTACTTGCATTGTGCTTGAATTAGCCATAGTACCTAGACTTGTAACATCGCATAGCAATAAAGTTATAACTGACCGGTGGTCGTCAAGGCCATCCTGTTTACTAAAAAAAATCTTTTTTAAACTTTGAAGAGTCAGCTAGAAATGTGAGAAAAATCTGTAAAGTAACAGAATTGTGAAATGGTGATCTGCTACGTCAGTCGTAGTGGGCAATCTCTTGAAAGAAAGGTATAATAACTGTGACACTTCCTGATTTAGTCAGACAAACTCTGTAACTGCATTTTTTGTCTCCTTGCACAAGAATAAAGATACCTGAACTGAACCTTATGCTTTTGGTCTTTTGAAGTATTTTTCTTTAACACCCTACCACCTACACAGCTGATTGTTCCCATCCCAACCTGTCCTATAACTCACCTTCCTTGGCTCTACCCGTTCCGTTCACCCTGCGGGCTCACTCTGCTCCCCTACCCTGTCCCCAATGTCTACCTGCCCCCAATACCACTAGATTTATACTTACCAAACCACCCCCTCCTAAACCCCACCCCTACACATCACAACTAACCAACCTAACACACTCTAACTGTACACCCAACCCACACTCCCCACCCACAACTCCATCATACCTCACTCTCTTGCATCCTCCCACACATACTCCCAAACACCTACAGCATGTACCCCACAAAGTCTCTACTAACTCCCATCATATATCCAAAACCTAGACTGATCCTGTACATCATACCACCACTTATCACTCTTTATCTCCTCACCTCCTATGAATACTACTACCTACCTATCCCTCATTATCCCACATCCTGTACCACTGCTAGCTTCCACCCCCATTATCCCACACCATTTCTACTATACCTTTACTCCAACTGTACTACCCCAACACCTCTTCATTCCCTTAGAGCCACCTACATAAAAACTAGGACTAGATACTATAACCTACTCCAACTAAAAATCCAGAAACTAGTAAGGAAGTCTAAACCAACCCTCATAGCAGATGGCGATATCCACCCAAACCCAGGACCAACCCTACCAGAAACCACAAGCTCCACAAATATTACTGTCCCCAATCTATGGAGCACATATAATGCCCCTAATTCACTACTAATCTGTCACCTAAACATCAGAAGCATGAATAATAAGATTCACTATATACATGCACTTATGGACATGCACTCCCCTGACCTATTATGTCTTACCGAAACCTGGCTCAAACCCACCACCCCTGACAATGAGATAATACCCCCCACCTACAATATTTTAAGACTTGACCGGCAGGGTAGGAAAGGTGGTGGAGTAGCCGTTATGTATAAATCAACTTTACAGGTGTCCACCACCACCATCCCACAAAGCCTAATAACTAGCACCTCAGAAACACTCTTAATAAAGGTCCAGCTTAACAAACACAAAGCTCTCAACATCTACATGCCCCCAGGTGACAATATATTGACCTTGGAAAGTACCCTGCAATGGCTATCCACTACACACCCCCAATAAACTATTATTCTAGGAGACTTCAATATCGATTAGAAAACCTGTTCATCAAAAACCCCAACTACCCACATTAACTTAAATGGCTTCTTCCAAATTATAAACTCCCCCACCAGAATCAATAAGCCCAGCAATAAAGAAAGCACCCTAGATTGGATACTTATAAACAACAAACCTCAGTTATATACATCAGGCACCCTACCTGAGAACATGAACGACCACTTCCTAACACATATAATAAGAAAAAGGAATGACATGCCTCAGCAAATCACCCTTAAAACCATTAGAAACACAAAAAAACTTTAACCTCACCAATTTCCAGACCAAACTTAAATCTTGCAATTGGTTCAACCTAAAGCTACTTCCGATAGACGAAGCAGTCTCACACTTTAATACTAACTTCCTAGCCATCTTAGACAGGCATGCTCCCATAAGAAAGATCAGAACCACAAAACCAAAATAGCTCCATGGCTAACCAAAGTTACTAAACAAAAGCTAACCGCTAGGGACACAGCATGGACCTCCTGGAAATCCACCAAATCCAGTGAAGATCACAATAGGTACAAACAATTGAGAAACGAAAAAAAATCAATTAAGCTAGATAAACAAACCTACTATTTCAGCTTACAAAAAAAGCACCAAAACCAGCCACAAGAATTCTGGTCAGGTCTCAATAAACTACTCCATCCAGGTAAATCCACTACCCCACCCCTTCATCTACATTACATCTACCCCCCAAAAGTATAGCAGAGGCCTTAAATACTTTCTTTACAGAAACAGTGCTATCCCTAGCTAATAACCTACCTCCCAACTCAGCAAACACCACCTCAGCCCCACCGGATAATGTATCCCCATTCAAATATGATCGAATCCCCACAGACTATATTAAATCCCTACTTAAGAAACTCAAACCTACCACACTAGCAGCAGACTTACTCCCTGCTGAATTTCTACAAAAGGCCACAAATGAAATATCATACCCTATCTCCATCTTAATCAACCATACTCTCCATGAATCCTATGTCCCCTCCATCTGGAATATCTCCCACATCATACCACTTCACAAAGGGGGTAACTCCACGGAACTCTCAAACTACAGGCCTATAGCCATTCTATCTCCCTTAGCCAAAATAATGGAAAAATGTATACATAAATAAATTCTAACTCACCTTATTCAGAACAATCTCCTAGCCCCATCCCAGCACAGATTCAGACCTGCCCATAGTACCACAACAGCACTTCTCTCCTTCTCTCACACAATAAATAAGAACCGTAATCACAACAAACTCTCCTCTGACCTCTTTCTTGACCTATCCAAAGCATTTGATATGGTCAGTCACCACCTACTCCTAGACACACTCAAATCATTCAACCTTAACAACCTAGAAATCAAGTGGTTCCAATCTTATTTGCAGGGCAGACAACAAGCAGTATTATGGAAAGACGGTCTATCCCCCCCTACTACCAATCACCCTTAGTGTCCCCCCAAGGGTCCATATTAAGGCCCCTCCTTTTCTCAGTATTCATTAATGACCTACCCAAAGTTATCCATGAAGCAACCTGTATTCAGTATGCAGATGTCTCTACCCTAATCTGTTCTGCCACCACCCCCTCAGACCTACAATCCCTATCCAAGAGCACATTCAACAAAGTAGAGATCTGGTTCAATAATCGCCGTCTCCTATCGAATCCCAACAAAACCAAACTACTACTTCTCTCCCCTACCGGAAAAACCTCATCACCGGATATTACAATCTCATCCAATAATGGCACCATAATCTGTCCAGATCCATCTACAAAACGTCTTGGTGTAATAATAGATAATAACCTTACATTTGACACTCATATCAACAAAACCATCAAAACAGTTAACAAAAAACTAGGCTCCCTATATAGGATTAAACCATTTCTAACCCCACCGGCCAGAACAGCCATAGTTAGAACACATCTTCTCTTAACCCTTCTCTATGCCTCTCCCATTTTCCTAAACCTACGGAAAGCTAACCTAAACAAATTAGCTAGCTGCTACAACAATATAGCTAGATTTGCCACAGCATACAGAACCCATCACTGTCAAAATCTTCAAACATTGGACTAGCTAGAGCTACCCAATCAACTCCAGTACAACCAACTCATAGTTATTCATAACATCCTCTACCAACCTAACATTACACCCATTCTGGCAAATATTATCACCCCCTACTGCAACCTACCATCTCTCCGCTCATCTAACAAGATGCAAGTTCAATCTGTCAAAGCCAACAACTCAGCTAGAGAATCACTTCTCTCCAACTCAGCTGGTAAGAAATGGAACGCACTCCCCCCAGATCTTACCACTATAGCCTCCTTACCCCAATTCAAAACATCCCTAAAGAGGCACCTAACCAAGCATTGGCTATGTCCATGTCTAGACCCAGGCTAACTCAACTTACATGCAATACTTGAAGGCAAATGATGCAATTTGGAATAAACCTTCTACCTAAACCCACCCTAATTATAACTACTTCTCTATAACCTTCAGAACAACAGTCACTAAATCCTACCTAACTTCCTATACACAACTTTAGAATGCTGTGTTTCTAACTCCCTACACTAACTTTTAAATCCCTTGTCTGTACCTCCTCTTGTGTATCCTGTCATCCTAGCTTTTATACAAATATGTATCCAACCCTTCTACATCCAATTTATAGGAACTCTCCTCTTAACTAAACACCTTTTTCTCACTAACCACCTTGTTTTCTCCGGGTAGTCACTCATGTCATCTATCATTGTATCATGCCATTCTATACACTCTAATGCTTTACTATTATTGCTGTAAATATGTAATACTACTATTGCTGTACATATGTAATACTATAAACCTACAATGATCTTAAACTTCAATGTAACGATGTATATATATATATATATATATATATATATATATATATATATATATATATATATATATATATATAAAACCTCCTACTGAAACTTTAAGAAGTTACATATTTTAATGTAACCATGAATATTGACCGTCATCTTTTTGTACATGTGGAGCTTTTCTCCCCGGGCCTCCACTGAAAATGGACATGTATCCAGTCGGACTTTCCCGGTTAACAAATGTAAAATAAAAAAAAATAAAAATAAATTTAGCAACTTTAATCTTCAGTGATTTAACACAAAAAAAAAACAAAATGAATATCTCACAGGCAAAGATTGATCCACCAGAAATAAATAATGAAAATAAAAACAAATACACATCAACCAACACTGCAGATACAATTAAAAAGTTTAATGTTGAGCAGGGTTACCACTTCATCAGGCCCTATAGAACATACAAAACTGCACAACCTAAACAGACATATGCCAGCCAATGAAACTACAGCAATAAAAATGAACCAATAAAAATCAGCTAATAAACTGTCACCTCCCCTTCAAAACAGGTTTCAAATGTAGACTATTATTAAGAACAGATACTCGGTTTGCTTGTTATGCAATGATCCACTTGAGTTCTACCTTTTCTATCTGATTATTAAAATCACCACCCCTTACATTAGGTAAAACCAATTGTAGAAATTACTGTGTACCACATAAGTAGAAGCATGACATAGTTTCATAGTTTCATAGTATAGTACTAGGCTATCTGCCCTGGGGCATTTGTAAGCCTAGCCATAGTGATGTGGCTTTTGCCACCCCATGAAGTGGTACAAAAATGTACAGAATAAATCTAGAATACTGTGCCTCTGTCTAGTAGTGACACAGTGAAGGTCCCCTTATATAATAGAATTAGTTTACTGTGCCCCTGTCTAGCAGTGACACAGATGTGACCCCTGGGGTAAACGTACGATCTTCCATCCACTCATCAAGATTTCTCATGAAGAGAGTCATTGAGGGGCTCTGCCTAATATGAACTGGGATCCTGTTCCAAAGCATGGGAAGCCTCTGGGTTATGAATCTATCACTCCAGCATGTCCTAGTCATACTTGTGCCGAGGTTTAAGTCTTTAGCTCTCGTGGTCCTGATGGATTTGGATTTTTTGAGGTGGAGCATGTCCATCAGATCCTGATTGGACATGGCCTTGTACGTCAGGCAGAGATCACCTCTGAGCAGGCGGTATGCTACTGAATAGAGCTGAAGTTTCTTTAGTCTGGCAGAATAAGACATATGTTGGAGACCCTTGATCCTTTTGGTGAGGTACTTTTGTGGTCTCTCCAGCTGTTGCAAGTGCCGGGTGAGGTACATACCAAATGGGGCATTGTACTCAATCATGGGTCTGATGAGGGAGGAATATAGGGGTACAATGACATCCTTGGATCTGGATGTGAAACCCTTCATGATGAGGTGTGCAAGGTAGAATGTTTTTCTGACCACTTTGACAACGTGGGTGTCAAATGAGAGGTCGCTGTCTACTTGGGTCCCTATGTCTCTGATTACTTTTTCCGTACTCAGTGGGTTGCTGTCTATGTGATAATTTGTGGGTACTTTGTTTTTTCCAAAAGGGATGACTATACATTTTTTGGCATTTAGTTTAAGGCCGTGACTACGGCACCAGTTGTCCGTTTCAGTGAGGCCTTTTTGTAGGATGTGTGTATCTGCTGGTGTATCGACTATGGTGCCTAGTTTGCAGTCATCTGCGAACTTTGTCAGCCACAGCCCTCCCATGTTTGCTTTAAAATCTGAGAAATAAATGTCGAACAAGAGGGGTCCCAGGACAGATCCCTGTGGGACACCACTTGTGACTGGCTTTGAGTCTTACATTGCTCCAGCAATTTTAACTTTATGGGTTCTGTCCTTTAGCCAGTTTGCAACCCATCTAGTGACATAAGGGTTTACTTTTAAGCTGTTTAGCTTATCTATGATGCCTGAGTGGGGTATTGTGTCAAAGGCCTTAGCCAAGTACAGGTATGCTGTATGGACTGCTTTGCCCTCATCGATGGCTCTAGTGACTGTTTCAGAAAAGTCAACCAGGTTTAAAAGGCAGGATCTGCCCTTTACAAAGCTGAACTGGGTGGGGTCAAGCGTCTGTAGGTCCCCTATGTCTCCGTTTATGAGTTCCATAATGATTCTTTCCATAGCTTTGCAGACCAGGCTAGTCAAGCTTATGGGGTGGTAGTTTCCAGGGTCTGTAGAGGCACCCCCCTTGTGGAGTGGGACCACTGTTGCTGTACGCCAGTGTTCAGGTACATATCTAGGTACATATCAGGTACAATGCTAGTGCATTAATCATTGCATTATTGTGAATATTACCAACATGTTCCAAGATACGCTAATTCAGCTGGCATGTGGTCCCACCCATAGAATAACTACCAATAGTTTGATGTATGAGAGGAAGGGCATTCATTCTTACCGTAATTGCAGGGCATGCTGCTATATTTCTTCTGACATGGGCTTCTGTCATCCTGTTACAGGACGGATTTTTTTTCACCTAGGTTTTCTGCTACTTTCTAGAGTAAAAACGTATTATATTTGGCTACTTGCTGCAGTTGTTCTTGTTTCTATGTGGGTAAGATGCTCACCATTAAACTTTTTGATTTTTATCTGCCATATTGTTGATCTGCATTTGTTTTTATTATCATTCTCAGTGATTTGTCAGAAAATCACAAATGTTATAAGGAACAGACCAAAAATACGAAGCAAAAATCTGGACATTCTGCAAAATCTGGACAGTTGAGAGATATGGCGGGATGGGCAGACTTACAGTTGAAATGCAGAACAGGGAAGATATATGTATTTGCTTAGTGATGTGCATTTTGCCAAGAAATATCAAGGTCCTTACACATATCTTACTGTGTCCCTTATGTACAGCACTTGTATGGTTCTTTTCAGAAAAGCTGTATAATACATGACACTGTCCCATTGTCTGATGAATGAATGTTTTCCATTACTGTTATTGTTTCTGACCATAGCACTGACCTGGATTAATTTTTGAAAACTCTCTACCTTCATGACCAGTGTATGTTCATACTTTGAAATCCTAAGCGATAATCCATATTAGTAGGCCATCCCCCATCCAGGTGATATCAAAACCAAGACTAAGCACTGCATTCATAGCATGCACTTTCAGTCAAGCTGGATTACCAAGGTAGGTAGTTGTCAATGTTAGAATTTAGATGTACATTGTAGTTGCAGGTTTAAATATCATGCCCTCCAATCTGTGTTCAAATATGTTAAAATCTGTATGTATCCCTGAAAAATATGTATGGTAATTATCTAACATTCTTTAGAAATAAATTATCTCAAAACTGTTTTGAGCAATGTATACCATTATTTTAGGAATACATAATTCATTATTTCTCTTTTCTTTTTTCATTTCCTGAAGATCAGACCAGGAACCGAGCTCTGTGCATAAAGCAGACGCACAGGTGAGCAGCAATGGAGGGGGAGAGGTATGTTTATTTTTTCTGTTTTATGAAATGAAATTCATCTAATCCTTTTTACAGGTCTATATTTTTCACATTAAAATGTATATTGCTTAGAAATCAGGAATACCCATCATGCATCAGTAAGGTAAGTGAAACTATCACACTATAACTCTGTTTAAAACTGTGACTGAAATCCAAACATGTTTCACTCTCATGTAGCTTTAAGCCATTGTTTCAGCACATGGTTTTTGAATTGCATTCCACAACTTAAATAACAGTTGGGTTGCTGTATGGTAAAGTGGATGTTTTACATAGAAGTTTTTGTGCTTTGATTGCTTTTTCTAATGTACGGTTTGGTGCACTTATATGTATGACTGTGTATTCTTGTGACGTTGTGCATAGCCTGCCTATTCATAGACTGAATGAGTGTCTATTGTGTTAGTGTTTGTACTGCCTTTTGCAGGTTGTGTGGCATGTTTTTTAGTTTAATGTTACTATGGCATCTGCCTACAATGCCTTGGGTTTCTTTTATTAAAACACAGTTATAACCTAGGTTTACTGACACTTGTTCAAATAGACATTTCTTTGCAACAGCTCATAATCAGCAAGCATCATCAAGATGTTTGCATTTTGCAGGCTACTGATTGGTACTAATTGCAGGTAGGTAATGCATGCAGTTGTACACATACAATAATGTTAGTACAACATATATTACATTCTCATATGTCAAAGGCTGTGGTGATTGAACATATGAAATATTTGTTAATGTTGTCTTGCTATATTGATGTGTGATCAGCCACTTATCATGCTGTCTGACTCAGAAGTTTGTCATATGGCTTGCATAGTTTCCACAGTATTGTCACTTTCTTCTCATTTTAGGAATCTCACTTGGTGGCTGTTCATATGAATCATTACATGCAAACACTATAATATCTAGGTTTCTACATTTATAGATTTTTACAATGCTAATGACCTGTGTGGGTGTTTCTGGACAAATACAGGTTTTCACAAAAGAATATTTATGTTCTGTTTGCAAATAGGACATTGAGGGTCAGACATTTACAAAAGATACCTCTGCCGATAATGGACATGTGTGTCAGTCCCTCTGTATTTTTTCATCCTTTTCCTATTAAATTCTGCTATGATCTTTGTGAGAATGCTCTGCGTAATAGACATTTGCTTTTTATTTCTTTCCTGCTTTGCAATTCATCTTGGCACCGTATGGGACCCTTGGATGTTTATCTATCAGAGAACAACAAGCACATGCCAGGCCACTGCCAGAGTCCTCAGATGATGCCAGTGATGATGACGGTGATGAAGAAGCTGGACCTGCACTTGCCTGAGCCATCAGGTTTGCTGTACCCTGGAGAAGACAATGCCAAGACAGAAACAGAGATGATTATCAGGAGGAGATCTGGGATGATGTGGCCGATATGTTATGAACACAGCTGAGGGTCATGATGGGGACAGTCTTCCATGAGCTATGCATGAGCTGTTCAGGGCAATACCCTGTGAGGTCATTAGTAAGTCTCAACCCCATCAGCTTGGTCTTGCCAGTCTGTAAGTATTGTCTGTGTGTTCCACTTATTTTATGCTGCCAACATGCCGATTGCCATATAATTGATTGTACTGTACATACACTCTTGTGCATGCATACCATGTAACTGACATGCTTATGTGTTATTGTCATGTGACACAATTATGTTTCAGTGTGTGCATGACATAAATTAACACATTACAATTTCCTCCCACATTCAGCTGTCCATGCATTGTGACAGTTAACCTGCAGCTAGAGCTGCAAGAATTATCCTGCAAACATGCATTTTACATATGGAAAATGACAGACAACATATGTTGTCTGTAGTCCAGCACTAACACTGTGGTATGCTTTGGCATTGTGTATTGCCATATCATGTATGTGCAGCAGAAGGACATGTAATTTCCAATATGTTTTGGATGGCAGATGTCATGATGTCACACTGGCATGATGTGGTGTTGTGTGCCATGAATTGTCAATACTGATGCCATGTAGGGTCATATACAGGTATATCATATCTAAGTGCGTTCAGATTTTCAGACTGTATCAAAGAGCACTGTAGCATTGATCTATACACAGTGGTACAGATAATTTATTTATTAACAGTACATTATGCTATGTTTGCTGTACCTTAAATTTCCACACATCCATTATTTATTTGCATAAGTTCATACCTCCTGCAAATAATTGTACACATTAATGGATTGTACATGTCACATGTGCCTGCACATTGTCCAATCCATACTGACACACAATCATACCTTTGACATGTGAGCATTCAGTGACTTACTGCTAAAGTGCTTTAGTGATGCTCACAGGAGTGTCCTCTGCTCATTAATGAGCAGGATGGGTGTGGGTGACAAACACCTGCATTTGTTTATTCAACATTTGCATGACAACATATGTGTATGTGTTTAAAATTCTTAGCTTGCTTACTTAGGCATGCCGATATTACACAATTGCACATTACTGTATATGTGTTTTTTATACATGGCCATTTCTGTGGACATCAGAAATCATTCTGCCCATGTGGCATACATTTTTCATTTTCTTAAATGTTCATAGGTTCATAGGTAGGTACTAGGCTATTGGCCCAAGGGCCTACGTAAGCTTAGCTAACAAGGTTCCCTGGTTTACGCCACCCAAGAAAGTTATTTTCCTGTGTGACTGTCGAGCAGAGACACAGAAGTGATCCCCGGGGTGTATTTCCTATTTCCCATCCACTCATCAAGATTTTTCTTGAAGAGTGCTAATGAAGAACTTTGTTTGACATAGATGGGTAGCCTGTTCCAGAGTATGGGAAGTCTCTGGAACAGGAATCTATCCCTCCAGCATGTCCTGTTTATTGTGGTGACAAGGTTTAGGTCCTTAGAGCATGTAGCTCGGAGTGACTGGGATTTCGTTAGGTGTAGCATGTCCAAAAGCTTTGGGTTTGACATAGCTTTGGCAGAGATCACCTCGGAGTAGGCGATATGCTACGGAGTAAAGCTGGAGTTTTTTGAGGAGGTCAGTGTAGGGCATTTGTTTAAGGCCAGTAATCTGCTTTGTGAGGTACATCTGTGGCCTTTCCAGCTGCTGCAGATGTTTTGTGAGGTACATTCCAAAAGGGGCGTTGTACTCTATAATGGGTCTAATGAGTGTCGAGTAGAGGGGAACAATGACCTCTTTTTTCCTGGATGAGAACCCTTTTATGATGAGGTGTGCCTTGTAGAAGGACTTCCTGACTACTGTGGGCGATGTGACTATCAAAGGAGAGACTACTGTCCACCTGGGTCCCAAGGTCTCTTATCACGCATTCGGTGTTATGTAGATTGGTGCTTATGTGGTAGTTCATGGGTACAGAGTTTTTACCAAAGGGGATGACACTGCACTTTTTGGCATTGAGCTTGAGGCCATGGATCTGACACCAGGCATCTGTCTCAGCAAGGCCCTTTTGTAGGATGTACACATCATTTGGGGACTTGACTATGGCTCCTAGTTTGCAGTCATCTGTGAACTTTGTTAGTCAGAGGCCTTCTGTGTTAGCCCATACTTCAGAGAAGTAGATACCAAACAGGAGAGGTCCCAGGACGGAACCCTGTGGTACTCCACTTGTTACTGCTTTGAGGTCAGATTTGGAGTCTGCAACTTTTACAGTGTGGGTTCTGTCAGTGAGCCAGTTGGCAACCCATCTTGTGACATAGGGATTTATACCTAGTTTAGTGCGTTTAGCTATAATTCCAGAATGGGGTATGGTGTCGAAAGCCTTTGTCAAGGTCAAGATAGGCTGTGTGAACCACCTTACCCTCATCTACGGCTTTGGTGACTGCCTCAAAGAAGTCGATCAGGTTCAGGAGACATGATCTGCCTTTTACAAACCCGAGCTGGGTGGGATCCAGAGTTTGAAGGTTACCAATGTCTTTGTTTATGAGTTCCATGATAATACATTCCATGGCCTTGCAGACCAGGCTCGTCAGGCTAATAGGTCGATAGTTCCCAGGATCAGTGGTGGCTCTCCCTTTGTGGAGTGGGATAACTGTTGCTGTGTGCCATTCAGTGGGCACAAAGCCTGATGCGAGGCTATTATTGAACATGGTGCTTAAGTGGGGAGCCAATTCGTTCTGAAGTTCGTGTAAAATGCAGCCTGGGATGTTGTCCGATCCCATGGATGCTGTGTTTTTGGCTTTAGAGAGTGCAGCTTTTACCTGTGTAGTTGTGATTACAGGGACTCTGCATTCTTCCTGTATAGATATGGGCCCTTTAGGGGGTGAGAGGGGGGTAAAGTTAGCACTGAACAGGATGTTGGCAACATCAGTTGGTTCTGTAATTTTCTTGCCTTTGTGCTGTAACTCAGAGCAGATCTGGGTGTTGCCATCGAGATTCTTGACATAGCTATAGAATGCTTTGTGGCTGTCCTTGGAATTAGTGGCAATTTTGTTTTCGTAGCTAGCTTTGGAGGATCTTAATGTATTTTGGGTTGGCTTCTACAGCACCCTGTGTGCTGTAAACATGCATTTACAGTGTTTCAACTTACTCTGTCCTGCTTTTTTCTGATGTAAGTCCAGGTTGTCCACCTCCCTTTAACATTCATATTTCCATATTATATTTTTCATATATGTTTGCCTTTGTTGTAGTTATTGGCTATTGCCATATATTATTTTGTTGACATGGTGAACCTGTGCCAAATGTATGGCCATTTTACGGTGCCGGACATCTGCACACAAGTGTCTGGCTACTGCTTGCAATACATCCTTATTCTCATTATACTGTACTTGTGTGTTAACCAGAGCACATTGTTGATATCCATATATTTGTTAAGCTGTAGTGTTATATTTTATTAAATATTCTTACAGGTCATTGGTGCATGTATGTGTATTGACCTTTATGTCACGTACATACCATTTAGGCCATTGACTGTCATACATACACATCTACACTTGCTGTGTTGCCTTTGATATGTTGTATGTGTTTAACATATATGCATTCCATTACATACTTATTTGGGTGTATATACCTACTTGTGTATGTAGTAGACATTTTGTTGCTTTTTGCAGTACTTCTGTTTGTCACTATGCTTGGTTGTTTGCCTTTTACAAGCACGGTTATAGATTTGATTCTGTCCTCTGCTGGAGTTATCTAGCATTGTTAGGCCTGCATTTGCTCATCTGTGATATAGGTGGTTTACACTTGCACTGCTGACAGACTACATGGGCATGTGTTTATTTATCCAGTTTGCACTGTGATCCTTATTTATTACCCTCCAGCACGCATTGAGTATTGTCATGCGTTGTGCTATTTGTTCTATGGGTATACCTGCTGTGATGTCCTTCTCCTCCTCTTTCCTTATCGTTACCTTTCCTTTTATTCTTAGAAAAGGGGGTCTATTCCAACCAAAGAAAATTGCCCATGCCACTCTGCCTTTCCCCTCAGATTTTCCTATTCAAATACCCCTCTTGTGTGTCCCTCTTCTTCACCTATACCCCACATCCTCTCTTCTATTTCCCACTTTCCTTGGATGTGTGCATTACTTGTGTTCCCTACACAAGTCCCAGACCCTTTATTAGCAAATATTGGTTGGGCAGTGTGGCCATGATTGCCATTAGCTTTTAATTTTCTATTAGAAATGTTATGGATTCCATTGCAATCCATAAGTGTAAGCAGGCAAATGTTATTAGTACATGACTTACAGAGATATCTATAGACATCTCTGAGCTTACTGACCAGATTGTGACAATATGCATTACAAAGGGCATAAAGCTTTAAAGCAAATATATTTTGTTAGTAAATGAATTATGGACATATTTGTGACTGTCTATAATGTTTCTGGACAAATTTCAGAAAATATGTATTATGAATGCCATGCATCTTACACTGGAATAGTTGGCATTTTTTTTATCATAATAGAGTCAGTTATATTCTTTTGTTGTCCTTATTCTTGTTGGATAGATTCTATTATACGTATGTATGTGTAACTGTCAGGATTTTTGAACTGTGATAACCATAACCTTTCTGTAACTTTGATAATGTACAACACACTTTGACAATGATTTCTCATACAGATTGCTTGCAGATTTATTTAGTGTGCTGTTGCTATTGCAGTACTGCCTTGTGTGCTGAGCTATTCTGAGTTTATTGTGGCACATTTACATATTACAATGTTATCTGCAAGTTTAGTACAGATATTGGCATAATGTGAAAAAAATCCACAAACTTTACAAAATAGGTCCCAAATGAATTGTCACAATTACAAAAGAAGTATTAAAATTTGCCTCAGAATCTACAGTAGAAAGCCATACAGAAGATATGACATTGATAAAAATCTATTAAAACTACCTAAAGACTTATTCAATTGCAACTTAAACAATTGACATAGCCCAGTGAAGTTAGTGAGAAATATAAATAAAAAATAGAAAAAAATAGGTAAATTAAATAAGTGGATTCCTGTTTTATGTGACACATGAATATATTTTGCAACAGGATTAGGGAAACAGGTAAAGGAGTTGTGACTTTTTCACTCATCAAGAAAGTCATGAAACTTATTTCTTGTATCTGTAGCTATAAGATATTTTATCACACACCAGACTCCCAAGTCTTCCATATAGATAAAAAAACATGGATAAATGGAAAATGTGGATTATGGTTTGCATCACAGAAGACATATCTTGCACTGTAAGACGTATTTATGTCACTCATCACAAAATACATTCTCTAAATGTCCAAGTACAAGATATTTCAGTCATCACACACCAGATCTCCTTGTGTTCAATACATAACAATGAAAATATGAAAAATGGAATGTGAGGTTCTGGTTTATGACACACATAAAATATCTTTGCACTCAATACATAAATGGAATAAGTGAAGATCTGATACATGCTGAATGACTAGGGAAGTTATGATATACATATCTGTCACTCATCATGAAAATCATTCCCTAATACAAATTGTATTTATATTTCATTTAACACACATCAAATCCTTATGCATCTCATATATGTCAAATGTACAGTCTTTTAAATTATAGCTTTCAGTAGCTAAACATTGAATATAGAGAGAGTTTCTGTTTATTTTATTATATAACAGCCAAGAACAAACAGTATAGTAGACTTTGAAGTGCTATGGAGTATATTTGAATTTTTAACAAGAAGCAAACCTATTCAAATATATTGAAACATGCTTCATATGGTCATGGGATTACAGGCATTACAAGGGAAGTAAGTCACAAGATCATATTAGCCTTATCAATACCTGCCCCCATGATTGTACCTTCATTTTCTAAAAGGGCAAAGCAGATCAGGCTTGGAAGGAGTTTACCAGTACTAGATTCATCATGAAGGATGCGGGGATGTTATTCTGTTTACATGGAAGTGAAGTTTGATCCAGAGGTGGAGTAAACCTACATATCTGTCCGTCCAATGTGTTTTACTTATATTTTGGTGGATATTTAGATTTTAGTTCTAGTGTATGTGGAGTTATTATTCTTACAGAGATACAAAAGATCAAGGAGAGTGGTTCCTTCCTGGAATGAAATACAAGACAAAGACCACCGCATAAGATTCTATAAGAGATGGGGTATAGGGACAGGGCTTCAAGTCTTTCTTATTAGCCAAGGGACTTCAGACCTGCAATTATCTTTGTTAGGAACCTAGAGGTATTTCTAGCTATATGATGTGCTTGGATAGGTATATAACAAAGAACATACTGAATTCTATAACTGGCCTGATAGCTCTGAGGGCATTGGGACAATTGGCAAATGACTTATACTAACTCAAAAGATTTCATAACTACTGAGTGCACATGTTGGGCAAAGAAAAGGGAGATGTCAACCATGGAACCAAGTTTCCTGACAGTAATATCAGTTTGTAATGGAGTACTGGCTATGCTGCAAATTGTAAATGAGAGTTGTTTACTGAAACTGACAATATTGCACTTTTTGCATTTAATGTTATCCCTTTTTCAGAACACCATGTAAGGATTATTTTTTGTTGTAGGGATTACTGCCAGAGCGGTGGGGGATTGGACAGAGGCACTCAGCTTCCAGTTATCATCAAAATTAGTAAACCATAGATATGGATTTGTGGTTTAGAGGCCTAAAAAGTATATACTGAAAAAGGAAGGCTCCCAGCATCGAGTCCTAATGTATGCCATTAGTTGCATTTTACTTTAATGAGGTGGATCCTGCCACGTTTTTTTTTACCCTTTACCTTCATTCTGACAGCTGTTTCAATGTCTCACATTCATTACAGAGTCTACTGGCTGCTCCAATCCACCCTTTTACTAAAAACATTTTTTTCTGCTAGGGCCAGGGTGGATCTTAAGGGCATCCTGATGGGTTGCTCTGTCATTTATGAGACTGGATTTACTTTTCTTATGACCTACCAGAGACCCTCCCTTCTTTGGTGACTATGCTTTTCTCCTTAGGGGTAGGTATGCAATGGAGGCATTATGATGTATCACCCTGCATCCAAATCAGCTCACCCATGTCTGCCAACCCACCCCCTGTTGTGACCTACACTACACTACATTACACTACATGGCATTCAAAGTCTTCACCAAGGATCATTGCAGGAGATGCCCATGTCACCACCCACCCCCCTTAGATGGTAATGCTGATCCCCCCGCCATTCCATCAATCAACCAAGCTGCTAATAGAACCCAGGTTACCTGTGCCATAGTTAAGGCTTTATCCTTCTATGCCACTAGAAGGCCTGGATCCTGCCACATTGACTACATAGGTTCTGACTTTCAACCATTCAGCTGTCTACCTTAACACATAGGTGTCTACATTTAAGTCTCTTAGCTTTGGTACTGAATGCCTTGGCACATCCATATATGAACAGAATGACCAGTATACATGGCTTCTATGACCTTCTCAATGAAGTTACCTAAATTAAACAAACATGGTCTCTTTTGACCAAAACAAGCGGGTGAACTAATTGCTGAATGAATGTTTTAATGCTGTAGTTTATGAAGTGAGATACGATACATTCCATGGCTTTGTATATTAGACTAGTTAATCTGATGGGTCTATATTTTCTGAGGTCTGAGCCAGGACCCCCTTTATGACATCACAACAGCTATTCTCCATACATAACATGTGGCTAAGTGTAAGTTATACATGTACAGGAGGGGATGCATGAGAGCATGTTTGGCACCATTCATACCTCTTAATCTCTTAAAGCAAGAAATCTGGATAAAGTCAAAAACAATGGTAGGACAAGTCCCAGACAATTTTTAAATATCACTTTTATAAACTTAAAAGTTTGATAGAATAACAAGTTTTGCATTAGCATTTATTTTCTGAAGGGTATGAAGTCTGAATCTCAATTGTCTGTCATTATTTAGTGACTTCAATTCTCAATATGCCTGAAAACCAAAAATTTTATGAGGAACAGACCAAAAATATGAGGCAAAAATCTGGACAGTTGAGATGTATGGCACAATGTATTAGGCAACCAGGAAAATTGTTTGGACCCATGGATGTGGTATTTTAGTTTATGAGAGTAGAGCTAGGATAATGAGTTCCTTAATGATCTTTGATGGAGTAAGGGACTTGACTCGGGGGTCTGAAGAGTTTCAATAACTTTATCAGGGGTAAAGTTGGCAATGTATTTTTTTCTGTAAGCATATTATCAATGTCTTTAGGGTCAGTGTGCATGACACCACTTTGGTTTAGTTCAGAATAATGCTGGGTATTTTTTCTTAGCTTTCTGTTTAAATAAAGAAATATTTATAACTATCCTAAGCCTCAGACGCTAGTTTAAAATCATGCTTTGCTTCAATCTTCCTAATGATTGTTTTTAGTTTTTTGCAGATCCTTTTGACACTGTCTTTAATGAAGGAAGATTTTGTTTTATTATAAGTCTTTAAAAGTTTTTATTTATTTATTTTTTTTGCTAGAAAGTTTATGCTGGTGGACCACTTAAATGATTTATTGTAAATTTCCCACTATACTTGTTTTTAATGGGGACTGTTTGATCTATACTTTTGCAGGTTGATATAGACTCCCTTGTATAAATAGTAGACAAGGCTTCATGGAGAATGAAGATATTGCAAGTAATTTTTGAAAGCTCGTCATAAAGCATGAGTAGGTTTGTCCACCTGACATTTCTAAATTCTGAACTATTCATGGCATTGATGTTTGAGATTTACAAGGAATTTGTCACTGATCAGATCTAACCAGAGATGTAGATGCTAAGGGAGTCTTGTTTGTTTGCAGGGATTGCCTGGTCTGGATTAATTAGTTAATGTAACTGGTTATTTAATGCTGCTACCTTTGTTTATGTACAACTCTGATGAAGTCTGCTGGATCCGGATAGAAGCATTTAGTAGTGTGTACCAACAGTCGTTTTATATCTTTGATCATGAGTGCGATATTTTTATTAAAATATTTGTGGATCTGTTTATCCTGAACTCACCATTGTTTTTAAAAAATACACTTATCCCTGATTTATAGGGCTGGTGGTGAATCGACATATCTGGTTAATCAGGCAAGCTCGGAGCATTGTGATTGGCATCTAGAAACTCACAGAAAATGAGCTCAGCACATTATAAACATGATAGCACAGATGTTAAAAATACAGCATAAATGTCCTAATATAAATGTAGAATAAACAGCTCCATAATAGCAGAAAACTTTTCCCCAGTTGTTGAATGGTCTGTATAGTTATTATAACTTTCACCACCTGGTGAAACCTCAACTTTAATCAAATTTTTAGGTAGCATTCCATATACGCTTTCTGATCCTCATTTATACTCTGAGGTTTAGAAACCACTTTGTTTTCAATTGCCACTAACTGTAGGTTTTGGGTATTGAGTATTATTGTAAGTAAACACACTACACTTATCAGAAAGATCAGAGGACATTCCTTAATGTCCTAGCTAATTTATCTCTGATTAGTGCAAAAGCCTCACCTTCAGTCTCCTTCCAAAATCAGCCATGTCTAATGGGATTAACCTACTCAAAAAATAAAATCAGTGAATTAATGCAAGTGAACGAGTAACAGACAAAGACATCACAGATAGGATAGTGTTTATATCTTAATTCAATAATAATTGACAGTTAGGTTAGCAGCAGATTTTGAACATATAGACATTCTTCTGCTATTGTTGATTATGTGTGATCAAGGATAGGCATCTACAAGGGCTTGTATCTGGGGTGATAGACATGAAATAAAATAAAATGCAGACTGTTTCTTATTTCTATAGCTGATCTACATCAAGCCTAGTGTACATTATAATATGTGATTTCTGTGTTATGGCTACTGCTGCCTACAAATCATTAGTGGTAGTAATTGATGGGGTCATTTAGAGTTTAATTACTTCCATCGCAGTATTTTTGACTGTCATAAATTGAACTTTAAAATTCCACTTTTATTATATTACCAAAGAAAAAAAATACTGGCATAGCATCTTCCTTTACTCTGGTATCCTATTTATCTGCTTCTCACATAACATCATTTCAAATAGCAATATCTTGCAGAAACATCACCCCTAATAGCCACCAATCATTTTATACAGCCGAACAATACCAGCATTTCCATCTTATATAGAAGTTATAGCAAGTCACAACAGGAAATACCCTCTACCACAAATTGCGTACATCAACAAGCATCACCTTTAATAGCCACCAATCAGTTCATGTAGTAGAGCAATACCAGCATTTGCATCTTATTTAGAAGTTGTAGCAGCTCACAACAGGAAACACTCATTACCACAAACTACATGCAGTAACATTCTACTCCCTTTTGATTGACAACAAACTTATCACTGTTTCACTTGAGAGGGTCCCTGATTCACCTGTTTTCCATGCCACAGTTCTAATTCCATCCAGAAACCTTTAGGGAATGCCATACTACTGCCCTGCAAACACATTTTTCTAATTTTAAGAAACTATTTTCTCTCTCTGCACTGTCCCAATCCCTAACCATAGAGGGAGGGAACACCCCCCCCCAAATGCAAGACCATGGTGGCAGGTAACACCATCTTTTTTAAGGAGGACTCATGCATCCTCTTTAGAATGGTCCCATACATCTGTGCATGCTCGAGTGGTGTTTTTGATGGGGGGTTGTTGCTGATCATCATTCCATATGTGTGTGTGTGTGTGTGGGGAGGGGGTTGTTGCTGATCATCATTCTGTGTGTGTGTGTGTGTGTGTGTGTGTGTGTGTGTGTGTGTGTGTGTGTGTGTGTGTGTGTGTGTGTGTGAAATGCCCTAGTTAGATATACCTGGTGGTTAGTGTTACTCTCAGGCTCAAACCCTATACTTTAGGTACAATAAACAAGAGCCTGAATTCTCTACCCATACCACCACTTGTGATTCAAGGAGTTGAGTCCATAGCTTTCAACTGTCCAGATTTTCACAGAATATTTGGCTCATATTGTTGGTCTGTTCCGTTTAAATTTTGTGGTCTTCTTGCAAATCAGTGAAAACTGAATTCACTAAATAATGATAGCCATTTAGGTTTCAGTCTTCCTTTCAGGAAACACATGGTAACACAAAACACTTTATTCTAGCAACTTTCGAAGATTATACAAGCAATGTTTAAAATGTGTCTCTGGTTTTGGGCCTTTGCTCTCCCCCCCCCCCATAAATTTTGGCTTTTTTCAGATTTCTTGTGGTGCAAAGTTAAGAGATTTAGTTGAGTGTCGTATGGATTTCATAAGAAGCTGAGAGCTTCAGGGGAAGAGAAGTTTAGTGATGATCATGCTAATTCTGTTTACATTGTTAGTAGCACAACAGGTAGTATACTTGCTTTTGATGTAGAAGGCTATGGGTTCTACTCCCATCGTATACAAAAAGCCTGATTATACTGTGCTGTACTTTAAAGGTAGTAGATGGTGCAGTCCTTCTTTGGATGAGTTACCTAGTAACTATGAACCTGTTATCAGTTTGCTATCCATTCCCTATTGCAATATTACTAGTTTATCATTTTTTTATGTAACATAGGCAATTCTTCAAAGGCAACAGGCACTTTATTTGTAGATGAAACAATGAACTATAAAGTTGTTTGCTAGTAGCAACCTCTTCATTAGTTACAGACCTCTTTAATGTGGAATTATTTAGATTACTTTTACTTCTGCAGATATTGTGCATATTTACTCTTATTGGAGGATTGCAATGACAGAAGTTTGAGTAGACTTTTATAATGGAAATGTTCTGAACTGGGCAATTTTCTCATTATCGGTTCACAGATTTTGTTTCATTGCTTACTGGAAAAATGTCCAAAACAATAAATTTAAAACACAGTCTAACAAGTGTGCTGCATTATACAAGGAATATAATTTAATAAATTCAGGAAGGTGAATCAAAGAACACATACATGTATGCATGGCCCTAAAAATGTGTAAGAAGCCTCTGGTTTGAAAACAGCCCAGAGGTAAGCTTTGTCTTCCACTGGCCAGATGCAAAATGAATGTGGATTTTCATGTCGTTTCGATGAATGCGAGTTTCAAGGGCAGAGAAGTTTACTGCTCATGCTAAGTCTGTTTTCATTGTGAGACTGTATTTTTGTTTATCAAATGGCTGAGTGTTTGTGTTATTTTATTTCAATCTCTGTTATCATTGTAGAAGTAAATAAGAAAACAGTATGCATGCTGACAGGTTTGAACAGTGTTTATGGTAATTGAGGAGAAATAGCCAAGTAATGGAACACTGGATTGGCTGGTGAGGGCTCTGCTGCTGGAGCAGTAGGAGGTTGCTGCAGGAGGTGCTGCTCCGGGGGGGGGGGTCCAATCTATTACCCTGCCTTTATCCCAAACAATAACTGGTGCCAGAATCATGAATTGAAAGTAAACTCCAAAAAATACATTATCATATCCTTTGAGAAGACATCTACTCCATGGAACTGCCAAAATGACAATACCCCCTGAGAAGTGACCTAGTTTTTTGGCATCTGGGAACTTGTGTGTACAGTGACCTAAATGTTGACCAACATGTGCCCAGAGTCATAAAGTTGAGGAGACTTGTGTCTGGCATACAAGGCATCCTCCAACTTAATACTGATGGACCTACTGAACATCAACAAGTCAAATGGCATCAGAAATACTCAGTCCAGGTATCTAAACTGAATGTTGTGGAGGGATAGATATATATCACAGAGGCTACCACTGTTCCAGAACAGACTATCCATTCCAGTAAAACAAAGCTCATCCCTGTCCATATTCAAATGCAACTTAGATCTAAGGTTGGGTAATAAAAAATATACTCTGGGATTGGCCCTCTTGCCACTAATGGATAGAGGCAGTTCCTAAATGATGCATCCCTTACATGGGCCCCCTCAAATTTCCTATGGTATGATCACAGTTATTCTCACTAGGGCTAATGTACAATTATCAGCCATGGGATAGGTAAGACTAATCAAGAAATGTTAAATATAGCACCCAAACGGAAATTGGCTAAGCTTAAAATGTCCTCCAAGTGAACCTATGTTGTAGTAGTAAATAGTTTTAAAAAATTGCCCTTTTTAGATCACCAAGTGCACCTCTCACCCATCGCTCCCCCTTCCAGCCTTCATCAGCTTCTGGCACCTCTGAGCAGAATTAGCTCTCATAGTGTCTGATCATGAATACTCAGACTTACTTTGTAGGGACTAGGGTTTGCAAGTAATGTGCGCAAATCCAAAATAAATGAAAAAAATGCTTTCACTTCCTATACTTCACAATCTGAGGTCATTGTAATATGGAGGGAGATTGATCACTGATAGACTTCAAAATATTAATCTGTTTTGCATCTTCTCTTACTGTCTGTGAGATTGTTTCACATAGTAAGAGGATAGCAAAAGGCTCTTATTTGTATCTTGATTGAAAATAAGGTTAGCAACTGAAAACTTGATCTGCTATATTTCAGTAACAATACTGTGGGCTTGTTTGGCCCAAAAGCAGCAGACTAATCTGTCTCAAAATCACAGTTGACAGTGTCATCCCTATCCCAAAACAAAACACACTTCACATGTCAGCTCAACTCCGATCCATAACCTTCGATCCTGATCATCTGTGCATGCCTCCACTATTCCACTACCTCACTGCACTTCCACAGCATGTGCAACTGCTCCGCTCCTTGCAGATCACATGACTATCTGACACCATTTCCACACCCATTCTGGAACAAATTTACTAAAATCATGAGCCAGCTGTGAATAATCCTCATATACACATTCTGAATAAGGCTTAACTCCCTGAAGATCAGCTACAAACGAGAGATCTCCTTCCAGTATGGGGGCCTTCTTAGACCAGCTCCCAAAGAGTTTACATGATCAGTGTACCATCTCCTACTCTCCCACTTCCTAGTAAATAATCCTTAGCCTTCCTTTTCCTAAAACCCATTACCAATTCTGCATGATCTGAAACCTCCCGTCCTTTTATATATACTTTACCTCTGTTTAGCTACTTACAGCACATCTGCCTCATCCTTTGATACTATAGTCATTCTTGCATGGAAATCCTGTTTCTCTTTAGCTTCCTCATAACTTAATAAATAACCTGCTTTTCTGTCCTTAAGGGTGATCCAGTGGTTCCCATTTCTCTCCAGCAATTATCATTTAAACAGCTTAAGAATCCTTGTAACCAGACCCACTACCCCATTCTGATAATACTGTGCTCACCTTCACTAACCAGAATGCAGTCTTATGAATTACCCCAGTAAAGAACCTAGATTCTATTTTTGTGAAAACACATCATTTCTTTACCTTCTCTCTCCTCTATAGCCCTATATATAAATGTGCTCCCTCCATATATCATCTGAAGTCTAGCATACTCTATTCTACCAGCCTTCTGCTGAGTCTAAATCAGTCTTTACCAGTATGAAACCCTTTGTCTCAAAACATGAAAATATCAGTTTGCTGCTTCTTTAGAAATTTGGGGAGCAATGCACACATCACCTGGAGCACATCCATCTATCTACAAATGTACTGATCACCACGAGTCTGTGAAGAAAATTCTGCATTTTCATCTCTTTTAATTTAGGGATGGCTTTAAACTCTACTTACTTAGAATCCCTTATATTTTCCTTGGAACCTTCCCACTTCATTAATTCTATTTAGCAGGACAGGAACACATTACATTTTGCTTCATGTAAATATAGATAAAAATCTTCCAGAAATTCTTCAAATGTATCTAGAACTAGTGACAATACTTTTTCATGTTTTCCAGGACTGCCAAACAGTCATCTGAAACAAAAATGACTGATTGAGCATCTGAGATCTATAATGACCATAAATAAGTGCTGTCTAATTCCTTTGACTAAAATTTACATCACAAGTAAGAACAACATCAGGGATGATGAATGTGACGTGACTTGCTTCCCTTCTCATAGTGACCCTACCTGACATTTTTCTGTTCTTCAAAGTTCTGAGCCCTACTTTATGATAGAATGTCCAAACCCAGTGATAAATTTCTGACCCAAGCCAGCACCTTATGGTATAGAAGAGATAGCCCTATGTGACAGTATTAAAAGCTTTCCTTATGTCTAACAAAACATACTTTCTTCCCTTTATTTACTGCTCCTCAAAGTAAGCCAGAAGCTCTAGCAATATAGATCAGTCTGTAGCTGAAGTGAGGACTTTATGTAACTCACCTATTCCTTCTTTTTAAGATTGTCTATTATCCTCATCAACCTTCCTGCCAGTAGTCACTCAAATCTATTAACTTCAACATTCATTGAAGGTATACGTCAGAAATTAGACATGCCCCCTTTCTACTTTAGTTTTAGGGATGATGACAGCCAAAGCTTCATGATAGGCATTGGGCAATAGGAAGATACAACCACCCGGTCCATTCTACATCAATGTTTACAATAACTTGGACACTCTCAAACCAATTATGTCGATCCAATGAAAGGGAAATCCATTTGGGCCTGCAGTCTTAGTTCAACTTAAGGTGCAAAAATGTTGCCACCACTTCACGGATGTCATTTCCTTATCCAACTCATTTTGCTCCTCTGCATTGTCTCATGCTACCTTTCAGTCCCCCTGAACTAATCTCTGAGCTTGACCACACCATGTGGCCTTATATAAATTCGGATAATACCCAGAGATGAATCATAACACTTTTATCATGGGGGTTTTAATTATCCTACCATCAACTGGGAAACCTATGCAAGCCCCAACTTACTTACACAAAAGTTCCTTGACTTTGGTAACTCAAATGCCCTGGAACACATTGTACAAAATTCTACAAAGGACTCAAATATACTTGACCTGGTTTTCACCAACACTTGATAGACTATTGCGCTACCGTAAGTGTAGGACCCTCATTAGTAAATTCTGATCACAAGTCAGTCACTTTTGAGTAGCAATAACTCCAGAACCTATAAGAGGTGAATTCAGATTAAAAAACTTCAGCAACGCCAGCTCTACCCTCCTAGGGATTGGCATAAATAATTTCCAAGCCCTAGTCCCCACAGATAGTATTGGCAACTATATTAAGTATACTGTGATGCCCTGTACCAACACTTATACAAATGTTTAGACTCGGCTGTGCTGGATAGGACCAAAGTAAGAGTCTCAAGGAAAAAAAGCCACTCTGGTGGACATTTCACATAAATAAACTATACAACAAGCATAAGAAGCCATTGTCTAAGAATACCAAAGGGAGATCCCAGCACTGGAAAAGTACCCTCCTAAGCCTAAATGAACAATTAGGACAACTTATAAAATCCTCTAAGGCCAACTTCAAGAAAAATTTAGAAAACACAGCTCAGGATAACCATAAGGCTTTCTTCAGCTACATCCATTGCCTAAAAAGTAGGACCCAGACATGTGCTAAACTGGTTTCAAATGATATAATACACACTGATCCTGCAGAAATTGCTAACCTACTAGTGTACAGGTTTGGCAAAAATTTCTCCCCTTTATCCCCTCAAAACATACCACAAGCCATACCTTCAACAGCTCATCTGCACTATATGTTTAAAGAACAGGTCATCAAAGCTCTGTCTAAGGCAAAACACACCGCTTCTATGGGTCTTGATGGCATACCAGGCTGCATTCTAAACAAACTAAAGCAGGAATTAGCAAGCCCCTTAGGCACCCTATTTAACCACAGCCTGAAAACAGAATTTGTCCCAGATGAATGGAAAACTATGACCGTTATCTCCCTCCACAAGAACAGGTTAATAACAGATCCAGGAAATTATAGATCCATAAGCCTGACTAGCCTTATCTGCAAGGCCATGGAACATATCATCATGGGCCTCATGAATAAAGATATAGATGAACTTCAAACCCTTGATTCAACACAATTTGGCTTTATAAAGGTCAGTCATGCCTGTTAAACTTAGTAGACTTCTTTGAAAATGTGACCAGGACAATAAATGAGGGCAAATCTGTGCACAAAGCATATCTGTACTTGCCGAAGGTCTTTGACACAATCTCCTATTCAGGCATTATTAACAAACTCACCCAAGTAAATATCAACCCCTTTGTTGTTGGGCAGGTCACAAATTGTCTCACTAACTGTACACATGCTTGCAAAGTGGGTGACTTCACCTCAATCAGCAGACCTGTAAGGTCAGTACTGGGCCCCCTTTTATTTGGTATTTACTTCTCAGAAGTTCAGGCCAAAACAAAGGGGCTGTGGCTGACCAAGTTTGCTAATGATTGCAAACTTGGTGTGATTGATGACTCCCCAAGTGATGTCAGTGTACTCCAAGAGGAGCTTACACAGAGCAGTGATTGGTGCTAAAGCCATGGACTCAAACTAAATGCAAAAAATGCATCACCATCCCCTTCGGTAAAAGCAATGCCCCTACTAACTATCAAATAAACAACAATACCTTGAGTACAAATGCTGTAGTGAGGGATTTGGTCACACAAGTGGAATGTGAGCTAACCTTTGACCACCATGTGTCCATTGTAGTAAGAAAGCCATTCTATGTCACACATTTGATTAGCAAAGGCATAGCCTCAAGAGTAAAAGAGGTTTCCCCTTATACTCATCCCTTATCAGGCCCATAATTGAGTATAACGCCCCATTTGGTATGTATCACACCAGGCACCTGCAGCAACTGGATAGACACCCAGAGATTTTTAACTAGGAAAATCAAGGGTCTTCAGCACATGCCTTACACAGACAGACTGATGTCTTTGTCACTGTACTCAGTAGCATATAGGCTGCTTAGGGGAGACTTGCACCTGGCTTACAGAGCAATCTCTGACCCCAACCTGATGAAGTTGCTGCACATCCATAAGTCAAATGGGACTAGAATTACCTACTCCAGTGACCTAAATCTGGCCTGTGATTTAAATAGGACATGCTGGAGAGACAAATTCATCTCACAGAGGTTGCTACTTCTCTGGAATAGGCTACCAATTCAAGTTAAGCAGAGCACCTCTATGACTCTGCCCAAAAGGAGCCTGGATGAATGGATGGGAAACCACAAATTCTTGCCAGGAATAGCTCCCACATCCCTCTTGGACATGGGGAGTCATTAATAATAATCTTAGGCATTGACTGGCTTTCATCTCTTGAAATATAATGGGTGTAATAGGCTAGGCTTAAAATGACCTTTGGGTCAATAGCCTAGTAACCTCCTATGAACCTATGAAGCTATAAGTCTGCATTGCTCAAAACCATCACTTTGTCCATATTCAGGCTGCCTCAATGAGTCCCTCTACCTTTTATTCCTTTAGCCTGCATGCCAATAAATTGCTGTCCACTTCATTCTTTATCTTCTAGGTCACAGACCACCTGATTCTGTCCAGATCTTTTTCACTTCAGTTTCATTTAATTGAGCCTTCAGATTTGTAACTCTACACTATCTTTCTTCATTACTTACTTCAGTGTAAGTATTTTCTTGTGATGTAATCAGTTCCCTGTGCAGCACATCTGTCTCTGTCTTGATAGTCTTCAGTTTTCCCTGGTGCTATACATTATTGTTTCCCACTAAGCATTTTTTATATCATATTACTCCATCACATGCTTACTTTCCAGTATCCACTCAGTTCCAGCTACCTTCTTTCTTATTACATTTTACACCCTTGAAACCTCATTTGCCATTTTATACTTCCACTGATTCCACCATCCTCTGCCTGTACTGAGAAAGCCTTCCCAGTCAAGGTTAACATGCCCATGGCCTGAATTATGTTTCCTTAATTTCTGTAGTTTGCCCCTACTCCTCCTCAGTCTCACTATCCACAAGGAACCAAAATAATTAACTGGCTCCCTTGTCTTCATTCTGCAAAAAAAAGATGTAGACCCTGCAATATTTTTTCCTCACCATCTATAGATCATTATACAATGCCTCCTCTAAAACGTGCACGCTGATTGGCCAGCCCAACCAGCGTGCCCGTTGTAAATCCCTCAATATACTAACGGAAAAAGGTCCGGTCGCCCGGACTTTTTCCGTTAGTATAAAACACTGTCTCGCTATGTTAAAAGAGTTTAACATAGCAACACAAGTTTAAAAAAAGCAAAGCAGATCTCCATTGCTTTTTTTAAAGCTGTCTCGCTATGTTAAACTCCTTTAACATAGCGACACAGTGTGTAAAAAGCAACGGAGATCTTGCGATCTCCGTTTTATCCTGTCTCGTTATGTTAAAAGAGATTAACATAGCGAGACAGCTTTAAAATAAGCAACGGAGATCTCCGTTGCTTATTTTAAAGCTGTCTCGCTATGTTAAACCCATTTAACATAGCGAGATAGTAAAAGCAACGGAGATCTTGCGTTCTCCGTTGCTTTTGCCCAACTCTGATGTACTGCGAGGCATGCGCAGTACATCAGAACTGCCACGAACACCAGACAGCTGCGGAAGGGCAGCAAAGAGGCATTATACAATGCCATTATTTAAGAAAAGTAATTATTTCTTTTCTTAAATAGTGTCATTGTATAATAGCAATAACCCACGCCTGGGTGTGGGTAATGCTGGATTACCCACGGTTGTCTTTGTTTGGTCCCTCGGGCTTCGCCCTCGGGACCAAACCACGCCAACCGTGGGTAAATCCAGCATTACCCACACCCAGGCGTGGGTTATTGCTATAATAAACCCCACCCTCCTTCTTCTCTACCAGCCTTTTTGCCTATCACATGCTATTCTCTTTTGCCAAATACTATGTAAGTCTGTGGGTTGATAAAAAATAGTGCACTCTAGCTGTAGACTTTCAAATAGAACCAGTTCAGATATCGTCCTCTAGGATAAACAGAAGCCACCTATAAAAAGCCTATAAGCAATAGAATGCAATTACAGCTCCTAAACTATTTTAAATATGGCAATGCTTTAAAACCTGGTTATTTTCCAGTAAGCAATCATTACATCTTATTAGCTGGCTTATGTGTCTTGCTCAGGCGCTCTGTGTGGCTTATTCACTGACTCTAAAATGTAGTATTGTATTCAGTAATGGGTCAGTTGTGGTATAATGTGGTAGGTTCATAGGTTGGTACTGGGCTTTCAGCCCTAGGGCCTATACAAGCCTAGCCAAACAACTCCCTGGATATTTCTTCCCAAAATATTTACTTCCCTGGACCCCTGTCTAGCAGGGTGACTGACGTGATCCCCAGGGTGATTTTCCTATCTCCCATCCAATCGTCAAGGTTCCTTTTGAAGAGGGCCAAGTAGGCATTCTGCTTGACATGTATGGGCAGTCTATTCCAGAGTATAGGGAGTCTCTGAGTCAGGAACCTATCCCTCCAGCATGTTTTCCTCATTGTGATGACAAGGTTTAGATCCCTGGAGCGTGTGGCTCTGAGGGATTGGGATTTCTTTAAGTGGAGCAAGTCCAACAGCTCAGGGTTTGACATAGCCTTGTATGTTAAGCAGAGATTGCCTTTGAGTAGACGATATGCCACAGAGTATAGCTGGAGTTTTTTTTGACCGTCAGCACAGGGCATCTGCTTTAGGCCTGTGATTCTTTTAGTGAGGTATTTCTGTGGCCTTTCCAGCTGTTGCAGATGTCTTGTGAGGTACATACCAAATGAGACATTGTACTCTATAATGGGTTTAATGAGGGATGAGTACAGTGGAACAATGACCTCCTTTTTTCTAGATGAAAAGCCCTTAGTGATGAGGTGTGCCACATAGAAGGATTTCCTGACTGTTGTGGCGATGTGGTTATCGAAGGTGAAACCACTGTCCACCTGTGTGCCTAAGTCTCTCATCTCACTTCAGTGTTTAGTGTACTGCCACCTATGTGGTAATTCATGGGTACATGGTTTTTCCCAAAGGGGATAACTATATATGTCTTGGGATTAAGCTTGAGCCCATGGCTCTGGCACCAATCATCTGCACTATAAGGCCATTTTGTAGAATATCCACATAATTTTGGGAATCAATAATGGCTCCCAGCTTGCAGTCATCTGCGAACTTTGTTAGCCAAAGTCCCTTAGTGTTGGCCTGTACTTCAGAGAAGTAGATGCCAAACAAGAGCAGTCCAAGGACTGAACCCTGAGGTACTCCACTTGTCACTTGTCTGGAGCTGGATTTGGAGTGGGCTACTTTTACAGTCTGGGTTCTGTCAGTAAGCCAGATGGCAACCCATCGAGTGACGTAGGGATTTATGCCCAGCTTAGTAAGTTTACCTATGAGTGGAGGATGGAGTTGAAGGCCTCTGTAGACTCTGTTTTCCATGGGGAGACAAGACATGCCCTTTACAATTAGACTGGGTACCTTATATGGCTTTCTGATTTTGGCTAACACACAATGGTCAAACTCTTCTCCAAAACAGTCCATAGATGTTTAATGGTGGCATCATATTTTATTATTTAACCATTTTCTCTTTAATCAGAATTTCTGCTAAGTCATATGCTGCTACACTTATTGATATTAAAACTGAGGTAATTTCTACTGATAACAAAACCACACCAAAACTTTATTAGATAAAGCTTTCGGGTCTACACCCTTCATCAGTATAAATCAGTACAAAAAATCAGCATTTAAATAGGAGAACATAAAATCACATGCTTCAGCCCATCCCACATACTAATTAACAGTCAAGCCTAAAAATAATATGTAGCTCATAAGAACAGAAATTCCTACTATGCATAAAATTCTTCCATTTGTGCAGAAGATAAAACTCAGAATAAAAATGAAAATAATGATAAAACAACTTTATATAAACAATATATTTATATCTAACATCTATATATACATGAAAAACAGCCAGCAACCTATAATGAACTCCTTCAAACAAAATACCAAATTATACCCTATTAAAGCCTCTCTCTCTCTCTCTCTCTCTCTGTCTCTTAACCAATACTGGCTTCAAGCTGACCACATTATTCAAACCAGGGGGTACATCCGCCTGGAGCCTGATAATCGACTCTAATTCCCTCAGCTCCAAAAAATTATTAATGTCACCCTTCCTTAAACTCCCTTCCACTTTACTCAACACCCTAAACTTAAAAACATGCCCTTCATCTTTATCCATGGCATGCTTACTCAAGGCATTTGTTAATACCTTTCTCCTTACTTCAGATTTATGCTCCACTATTCTTTCTCTTAACCTTCTGATTGTTTTGCCCACATAAAATGATGTACATAATATACATGTAGCTAAATACACTATCCTTTCCTCATTGCATGCAGTTAAAGCTTTTATAGCAAAAATGTCTCCACTTATAGGGTGATGAAATGCAGTATTTCCTTCATATAAATCATTACAAGAACAATTGTAACATTTAACCATCCCTACTGCTTTGCTTCTTCCTTTAGCTTTAATTTGAAAGTCTTTATAACATATTTTCTGTTTCAACGCCTCAGAGCTCCTATAAGCAAACCTTGGTTTATCACCTACAATAGCGTTTATCTCCGGCATAGCCAATAAAATTGGCCAATTCTTCTCTATTATACCACACACATTTCGTGTGTTCAAATTGTACGTTGTCAAATACCTCAAGGTTTCATTAGCTACACATAAGTCATCATTACTTTTTTCACTGCCAACCCCCAGTATTGGCCTATATTTAAACTGTCTATCTCTTATCACTTCATCACTTACTCTATTTATTAAATGTTTAGAGTAACCACTTCTCTCAAACTCTTGTCACATAATCTCTACCTGTACAGAAAAAATACCCTCAACCGTATTCAGCTTACTCAATCTTATAAATTGTGCTTTAATTATTCCTTTAAAGATATGGGGGGCATGCATACTATCCCTATTCACATACCTCAAAGCATCAACCTCCTTTCTAAATACTTTAGATTCTAATTTATTGTTAACCTTAAACAAAGTTACATCCAAAAAATTCATAGTACTATCTGAGGCTTCCATTTTAAACTTTAAAAAATCAGTTGAATCATTCAAGTATTGTACATATGCTTCCAGCTCCAACAAGGAGCCTTTCCATATCATAAAACAATCATCAACAAATCTTTTGTAAAACAACACTTTCTCACTGGATTGACTATTAACATCCAATATAACCCTTTTCTCCCATTCATACAGCACAATATTAGCATACGTGTTGGCAATGGGAGTACCCATTGCCACACCTGTAAGCTGCAAGAAGGGTTGTGTATCAAAAATAAAAACATTCCCCGGGATTCATGAACCTTGCGCCAGGCGCCAGCATAGCGTCGGCGTTATAACGCCAAATATGGCTGCTTAGCGATTCAGGTATGAATGAATTCCACGTGCACTACCGGCGTCGCGGACCGTCCCGCCCGGCGTAGGTATGCAAAACACACTGTGTGCGGTATTGCACCATGCAAATGAGGGCAAATAGCGATCCACGAAGTGGCGCAGGCGTAAGCGTAAGGACGCGGCAATGTAAACCAAAAAAGCGGTTTACATTTACCCAAACATACCGGAGGAGTAGCGGAAGGCTGTCAAAGTCAGGTATCATATAGGTGCAATATGCCAATGTGGAAAGGCACCGAGAATGTCCAAAGAAAATATGCACAAAATGTAAAAATGACATAAATGGCACGTCGTAGAAAGAACAGCACACCCCGGGATGTGTGCACAGAAGTTGTAAAGCAATGAAATAATATGATAATGTCCGAAAAGAGCATTAGAACACAAATCAGCTGCACAGCCACCACACACCATAGTATGTATGTAAAGCTGCAACCCCAGCGCAATGGTTGTCAAGGAGTGGAGGCGGTGTCCGGCGCCGTAACCAGGTATTAGTAGTCAATTCCATGCAAATGAGGCAGATAATAGTGAATCGCAAAAGCAGGCGCCAGCGTAAGGATGGAGCAAGCGGCGTGCGGTACTACACCGAGGAGTGGCCTACACGAGATACATGTCAACCACACAGGGTGTGCCACTGTAGGAGGAAGGATATTGGAGGACAGCAAATCTGGGCTGTACAATGCACATTACAGCATCATGACTGGCGTGTTAGGAAATAGATGCGCTGACAGTACAGAATGCGCGTACAAATGCATGTGCACGAGGATGACTACGTTCCCGAAACCAGTCATGTGGCGGCCTCACGGCAACAACCAGGGATATAGGAAGGTAATGCGGAGAATACGAGGAAATGCGGAAGCAGTGTAAATGTATCCGTAACGAGCAATTAACACCAATCAATGCAGGAAGGGCAATCGCCGGCTGCTGATATGTCTGCATGCAGACTCCTGCAGAACGGGAAAGGGAGGCATATGAGAGCAAAGATAATAGGGGATGTAGTAGAAATGCAAAGAGCAAAGAACCGAAATAGCACAGCCAAGTACAGAGGTAGCATAACTGCGGCCGCAGATAAAATGCATCATATGCCATGTGCCTGCAGGATGCAGTAATGTAAGATGCCAGGCGAAGGCAATGCAGGCAACTGTAATGTAACACTACAGGCAGTACCGTTGCAGCTGCAAGCGTAAAACCACGGAAATAATCCATGGATAGGGCCGCACAGACACACCCAATGACATCACCGGGTATACAGCACAACAGTAATAAATGTGAATAGACACAACACACAGCGCGATTTCCCAAACGCCGCACCGTAGGGTGTAAACAGGCGGGAACTTTTAACATGTATATGCTGGGTGCCGCCGTGGCCGTGATGCATAGGTATGTGGCAGAGACAGGCGGAGTTGCGGAGGGTGGTGCCGACAACTACCGTAGGCCTCACAGGAGAAGGAGAGTGTTCAGACCAAGGGTGACCTACCAGGGGCTGCGAGACCTGGAGATAGTAGGCGCTACAGGGTGGACAGGGACACGTTACAGCAAATAGTGGAGCTGTGCCGGCGCGCCTGAGAACAAGAGACAACAGAGGGAGCCCATCCCAGTGGACACAAGGTATGTGTGAGCTTGCGAATACTGGCTACAGGTACCTTTCAAAGGCCCACCGGGGACATAATGGGCATCTCACAGGCATCAGCATCCAGGGTACTACACCAGTTCCTGGATGCCATGTTCCACATGCCCATGAGCACATAAAGTTCCCCACATCTCAGGAGGAGTTGGCTAGCAATATCGCCGCTTCCACCGTGTGGCACAATACCGGAGGTCCTGGGTGCGATAGACTGTGCGCACATAGAAATTAAGTCACCACCTGGGAAGCAGGGTAGGCGCTACATAAACCGCAAGGGATACCCCTCCATCAATTGCCAGGTCGTGTGCAATGCGCTGGGCATTATCATGGATGTGTGTGCTGGCAGCCCTGGAAGCTACCACGACTCCCATATCTGGCATGCCTCACAGCTGTATCAGGTATTCGCCAGTGGGGACATCACACAAGGTCACCTTGTGGGGGATGCTGGCTACGCACTGGAGCCGTGGTTGATGACACCCATCAGAAATGCACACACACACATGCAAGAACGCCATAATGAGGCACACGCACAAGCGAGAATAATCATAGGGCGTGTGTTCGGGATCTTGAAATCACGGTTCCGGTGCTTGGATACATCCGGTGGAGCCTTGCAGTACTCTCCAGGCACAAGTGCCCACATATTCATAGTATGTTGTATGCTACACAATATGATTCTGCGGAAACAGCTGCTGCAGGGACATAATGCGGAGGGCCACCAAGCCCGCCACAACTGCCAGGGCAAGCACAGGCACAGGGCGTGCGGCGCCACGGACACACTGAGCCAGCCCCAGTAGGTAGACAGAGGCGTACCCAATATGCCTACGCCCTGGCAAAGAGGGAACGCATAGCACATACTTTGACAGTGTAGGCCCCATGGACTGACACCTCCTGACCTGCACACACAGTAAAATGGGTGGCACACAAACATGTCCGCCCGTAATGTGTACCGTATGTGCGGACGTATGTGTGACTCAACAAAGGCACCGGCCAAACACTGCACACCCAATAGCCAGCAGAGCATGGGCGCCAACACCTCAACGCCGCGCGGTTCAACAGCACACGGCGTAGCCATATGCTGCCACTATCGCCGCAAGTCGACCACACATGCGCATGTGCATACACAGATCACGGAAATACATATCAGTACACATGTAGAAATATATGCGCATACACAGATAGAAAGGACAACAGGGTAATATGGAACCCAGGGATGCAAGTTCACAGATAAGTAAGGCGAAATCACCACATATTAAACATAGTGACCGACAACCCGATCATCCTGGAGGGTGGGCAGGGCAGGTAACGCCAGCCATGGAAATGTTAACCTGCAGCAATACATATCCGCGTGTCGGGATGGTCACCGGTCCACGGTACAGTAGCGGGATATGTGTAGGGTCACCACCTGTCCCACGTTGTGAGGACAGTCCACCTTTGGGCAGTTGTGTCCTGCAAAAACATTGACAAAATGGCAAATGTCCTGAGATTGTAGGACAAAACCATTTCCCATAATTACTTTATTAGTTGCAGAAAACAGTTATTTTGTAGAAGAAACATCTAAATATGATAATAAACAGAATAAGCAACTGTAATGCTACAGCTTTGTATTCCGTCAAAAAGTGAATCGCTGTCCTTTGTACTGGCCGTGGGTATGTGTTGGCATGCAAAATCTGGCGTACCTACTAAAATGTCCCACTTTGGCCATTTGAAAAGGTGGCAACCCTACATATGTGCGTGTCATATCCATAGGACATGAGTGCGGAGATACACGCCGCCACCGGCGATGCGACCAACGTAGGTTTTGTGTTCCACCGCCGGTGAAAAGGCGGAAAGCATACCAGTGAAGTGTACGACATTATGAGGAGCGTTACCTCATCTGGGGTGTAAAACAGTGCATGTTCCTCGCAGTTCCTCCAAGTTCCACATTGAAAATGTCTCTCAAACAACCATTGTTAGGAATGTATATAAATGACATCCTGGTAAATAGAATGTACTCATAGTAAGTTAGTAAAGGTTCTTCACTGTAAGTAAATCAGCATATCATAATCAACCTATGACCTACTTAGCTGAAGTTGTCACTATGCCATTACTATGTGTTCCACATTATGCCCATGTGTTTCACATTACTACTGTGTGTGTTCCCCACTCCGGAAATAGAAGGTTGACAGCCATGGCGGCAATATGTGTATGTGTGAGGTGAGGTTGTCGTGTGTTCCGCTGTGTGTGTGTAATGTGTGTGCCAGTGTAAACTGTGTATGAAGGTGACATGTCACAGCGGAGTGTAATAACAGGCGTAGGCATACAGTACAGGAACCATAGGCGTATGTACAGCAGTACCCACAAAGTAGTACTGACATCTCCTCAGTGGCTATGCACGTGGCGTCGTAAAATGATGCAAAGCGCAAATGTCCCAAAGTGTACCACAGGGCCATAGCAAACAGGAGATGCAAAGGGCGCATGTACAAACCACGACCGTAGGTATGGCGGCCATAACGTACACTCCACACGGTCCGTCGGCAGCGTTACACAGCATCAGGCATGTGCGGAGAAAGTACGAATGTGCCATCGCGGGAGCGATGGTGAACAGTCGCGGGCCGGTAAATACCGCGGTGTGTTCCACGACCGTGGCGTAAGCAAGCGGCACCACGAATAGGAGGCTACCGGTAGCATACAGTCCGCCCCAAGTATAGGACCACAATCACCGTAACTATCAGCGACAAAATGCCAATGGATGGTAGGCGCGGACGAACATCCGCAGATATATAACCGATGTGAAGGAGGAATACGTGCAGGAAGCACACATGCAGGCGATACCGACAGCAGGCGACATCAACAAAACAAACATTCCCGGAACAACACACAGGTAACCCGCAGCTCCCCAAGCACGGATGGAGCACACACACAAGCATATCTGGTATGTATAAATGCAAGACTCACACCCGTACCGTCACCCACATCCGCAGATATACCCCATTGCACATATCAAAGGGATAACAGCTAAAACCGTAGCAAACACATACAGGCAGTGAATGACAGCGGCATACCCACAACAAGCTCCTGGGAAACACTAGCAGCGGCTCATGCATCCATGCATTCGCTATGTACAGGAAAATAACAGCCATGTAACACATTTGAATGCACATCGCCATCGACAGGCGCCGCCAGGACACGGGGACCCACATGTCGAACACAATACCATACCCAACACACACAATCCACGGCTAACACCACAGCGAAATGTACCCGACAACACACATAGCGGATGCAGTCACACAAACATGATACAATACATACCATCCTCACGAAGGTATTGCAAATAACCAACGGCCACACGAGGAAAGAACCATGGCCTAGTGCCGTGGCGTAACGAGCGAAAGGAAGGGGATCACCGCTGATATGCGCATAAGTACACACCGAGGAACAGCTATTGGCCTGATTAACCCACATGCATCAGGCGACGGCGAATATAAGGAAGACTCCTGGATATTCAAACCGTATGTTCATACGAGCGCATACAAAGTAGAGAAAGAGAAACAGGGGAATAGAGGCGAACTCAAAACAAAAGGCCGGAAAGGTATGTCGAACCCACGACATGTACTGGTGTGTAACGCCGCGATCGTATGGCGAATCTGTACAGTATGTGAGCGGTGTGTGTAGGTAAAGATACCTGTCCATCAGGCAGAGAGGCGAAGGTTGGATATGTAATGCTAAAGCGCAGCATACCAACAACTGTGGACAACGTGTGCACAGCAGTGGGACAACATGTAAACACCAGCGATAACCCCAGGGCGGCTTGCCACCCTTTCAAAAGGCCAAAGTGGGAAATCGTCGGGACACACTTCAGATGTTACAGGTGGACACATACCCATGGTCAGTACAAAGGTTAGAACTCTACTCTTTTGCATAAAGAAAAGTGTAGTCTTGTAGCAGTTCAGTTGCTTATTGTGTGTCTTGTAACAGTTAGGAATGTACATACATAAATAAGTATGTTATGCAACTCTTACATAAGAATGGGATATAGTGATGTCCCACAATCTCAGGACATTTGCCATTTGTGATAAATTTGTCAGGACACAACTGCCCAAGGAGGGACTGTCCCTTGCAAAGTGGCACAGGTGGTAACCCTACCCCAGGTCTGCCATAGGGGTTGCAAACACAGAACAATGCCACCACCCACGCCCGATGCTGGCAGTGGATATCCAACACTGAAGTGCCACAGCAGGGGATAGGACATTTATGTATAGTGTCACAGCACACATGTGCATGGGCATATACCGTCGATGTCATACGGAATGTGCGCACGGCGTGCACCTATCACGCAGTAGGGCGACTATGTCAATTATGTGTAATGCAAAGCTGGCATGATGGATATGTTCACAAATCATAGACAGTATCACAGGCATAGCATGCATGATGGGCGATGGGCTAATGTTATATACATACACAAGATATGTAGGGCCTGCACATAGGGGACAATGTAGTAGCAGAATAGGTAGCCGAAATGGAGGTAACAGCAAGTGACCATGTCCAAGCGTTCCATAGCAGGTGCAATGTGTGCCACAATGATGTCCAGCAGGGCCGTGTGTAAACACATGTGCAATGTACACAGTACTGACACCCCCCCCATGGTAGTGTCCACTGAGCGGCAGAACTGGATGTCAACTGTCATGTCTATACAATCGTCCGCTGTGGTGGTACCATGGGTGTGTGTCACCCTACCAGCAAGGCAGCTATCACATGACTAGTGACACAGTGTGCCCCTGTGGGATGTGCACAGGACCTATGTCCCACAGCATGGTGTGTGTCCAGTCTGTGGATGTCACACAGGCGCCGGGCTGAGCAATGTGGCATGTGTGCACACATGCAGGACTGCTCCTCCCCTGCCCACAGCAAGCGCCATGTAGGAGTACTACATGCATCAGTACTGTGGAGAACATGGCCCATGGCAGAGTACATTACACCCCTGTGTTAGTGGCATGCAGGTGAGCACAGATGTGTTACATGACTGTCATTTGCATATGTCAACTGTCTGAGCTGGGTAGAGAGCACAGCATGACTATACTGAGACATGTAACGTTGTATCCATTGTGTAAGGTACACCACACATGTGTCATTGTAACACGGCCTGCGTGTACATGTGTGTATGGCACAGGTACAAGGGCACCCAAGGTATCAGCTAGACATACGGTCCAGAAATGTGTAGTCCTGCACATGTGTACCCACGCTATGGTGTAATATGGCAACCACAGCACCATGTGGGCCATGTGTGTGTACATCAACCATGTACAACGTGATATGCCTGTATAGGGACAGTATCCATGTGATACACACCGCATGACTGTCAGTATGCAAAGGTGATGTGTATGCACTATGTGTGATGTAACTGATGCAATGATATCTACATGATATATCTGCCACACTGACACCTGTATGGGTGTCAGCAACATAGTAGGATGAGCTAGAATGCTGCCAGGTATGTAGAAGTGGTATATGTAGGCATGTACAGTACTGTGTGACAGCAGGTAGTGTGCGTATGCAAATACTGAGCATGAGGGGCCACATGTCTGAGGAGCGTGCAATGCCACCGTCCCTGAAATGTTGTAGTCAGCATGTTATGCCTGCACCACTGTGTGAACTGTACAGAAGGCACATGGCGTAACATGCCGATACATAGGGTGCGATGTGATGCTGGATGTGTACTCTGTCAATAGCATAAAGTGGAATGGTGCTGAAGGGCAAAGGCGGATCATGTCTGATGTGATACCCTCTGTACCACCCCAACCACCCATGCAATAATATGACAGGTGGCCAGCATGGGATGTGGTGTGCTGTGGCGCACAGAAGCCCAACAAGGGTGCCAGGAAAGGCATGCAGGTAGTCAATGAGTGTGTGAAGCATGTATGTCAAGATGTGGCCCAGTGCCATACTGAATGGCCCAGTCATGGGTGTAGAGATGCAGCCCCATACGTGCAATGCAGTACCATCCATGTGTAGTGTGATAGATGTGGTAGTGTGGTGGTCAGGGTGCACAGCGTACATGAATGGGCTAGCAGTCACTGGCGTGTGCTGCTGCAGAGACATGTAACAGCCAGGTTGGCGGGATACAACAACTACGGCGGTTGGAGGTGACATTGGGACTGTGTTCCCAGACATAACATGTGCATGCCAGTACTATGTATGTGTCCACAGGGTTAATACAATGTCCAGCCAAGTTGGAACCCTGTAGTGAGTGAGAGTGTGTATTGTTGGTAGGTACCCCATTGGCAGGCAGGATGCCAGCAACATCTGTGTCGTCAATGCCTGCATGACCGTGGTATGCTGCATTGAATGTGGATGTAGTCAAACAGCAGAGACATACCACCACACTGCGTGAGGGCCCACACTGCAATGTCTGGCAGTCATGTGTAGGTAGCTAGCTGTGGAGTATGTCATGCACCAGCAGGACACACCATGACTGTCAAGTGACACACAACACACAGGTGAACAAAACTACCGTGCAACAGCCTGCACATGTGCCCATACAGCACGTGTGCATGGAACAGGAATACCACTGTGGCGTCTGTGAAAATGCCAGCACCACCATGTCTCAGTGTGGAATAGCATGGTCCCTACCAGTGTGTAAATGTAGCAGAAGTGCACTGTGATCACTGTTGGCATAGGCACATAGACTGTCCATCGGACGGGGTGCCATGCCCTCAACTACCTCTGTCAGTGGATGTCAGTAATACCGGCTGTAGTGTGTATGTACCATGCATGCTGCTATGGTTGTGTGCTTAGGGTGTGGCTAGCAGGGATGGTAAGCATGGATGTTCAGCAAACAGAGGGGGGAGGTGTGTAGGCCTAGCATACAGACACATGGAGGTTTGGTGCATGCTGAGGGTAGTGTAGGTATGGTATGTGTCGTGTAATGTGTCACCCAGCTATGCGTACTGCATGGCCAAGCATGTGTGGAGTGCGTGGGAGTCCATACTAGGGAAGGTCGTGTTGCTGGCAATACATAGCAGTAGCAACTGTCCCAGGTGCAATGTACAGCATGCCAACCCGACTGGCATGTAACCTGTGGTGTACAGTGTCTGCACTGTCGCGTGTCACAATGTGTGTAGTGGCCACAAACATGGGTATCTGAACATGGACTACCTATGATGCAATGTGTCATGGGAAAATACAGTATGTGTGTAAATCACGGTGTGGTGTGGGAACCACCCACCTGTGTGTGTTGCAGTCAAGGTATGTGACTGGGAGGTATGATCTGTGTACAATCTGGACTGGCAGGTGTGCCGTGTAGGGCATGGAGGCAGGTCCCAGGCACCGTAGATAAATGACATGTGTGCTGTACTGTGTGTGCAGTGCTAGTGTACACCACAGTGGAGGGTGTAAGCATTGTTACACATCACTGCATGCTGTGCCTACCTGTGACAGCCCTGCCAGAGACAGACATGTGACACCGCTGCACAGGCAGCATAGCATGAGAAGATGTACATGTGGGCTGCACACCTTAGCCAGATGTCCACACGTCATGTGTGCCACGGTAGTGTGGTTCAACACGACTATCAGACTGGACAAACAGCACATGCCTGCATAACAACAGTATGACCATAGTCAACAGTCCCAGTGACAGAGTAGGCCAATGTAGACTATCCCTGCATGCAGACCAGTGGCTACTGGACACCTGGCTAGACACACACCTGGGCGGTTAATTCACCATTGGGCCATCACATGTCCACGTCCATGTGGGCGTACAATGTCATCACAGGGTGGTCACAATAGCAGGTGGCAAGGCAGAACCACGGTGTACCAGGTGATGTGTCATGTGTGCATATGTTGAGTAGCACAGCCGTTCACATGTCTGCAACATACTGGTGCACGATGTATACTGTTACATGATGAATGGAACTGCACTGTCACCCACTACAGGGCCAGCTGGCACAGGTGTGGTGTGACTGGTGTAACCATGTTTGCACAGGATACACACTGCTGTTGTAGGCAGCCATGCTGGTGGCCACCAGTGATATATGCAGTGGTCATACAAACATACCGTACACAGTGTTCAGGCAGGAATGTCAATTGTCGTGGACGATGTGCTGCTATGTGAATGTGGGTGTTTGTTGTGAATGTCACACATCCAGAAGACACCATCTGGTGCAGTCATGGTTGTCAACACCGGTACACACATCCACAGCAGTCAGAACCCAGTCCGACAATGTGTGTCAGTCACCCTTGTACCGTGTGACATATGTGCACATGGCGGAACACCTCCACTGTCATCTAAGCTGGCTACATGATGGCTGGAATGTGCTGTAGAAATGTACAATGCTGGTAGCCCAATGAAGTACCTGGAATCAGACACAGTACACTATGTCAGCCATGTAAACCATGCACAACAATGACTGCCCAACAGACACAAACAATGCATTGACACATGGAACATGTGCTCATGACAACCCCACTGAGGTATGTTGCACATATAGATGTACAATTGTCATCTATGGCCATAGCATGGATGCAGACACACATACTCCACAGGTAGTACCATGTGATGTAGGTAGGGGGCATTGCTTGTGTATATGTCACAGTAGATGTACACAGACATGTCCTGCATAGCCGTCATGTAGGGGTAGCTGTGGTATGTCACTACTGGACATGCCCATACAGATTACCATGTCCCGCAGGAGATGTGTTAGGTGTGTACCACATGTGACATGCTGACAACAATCTGCGATGTGTATGGCTGCCGGTGTACCTGTGTGACAATGTCTGTGATGGGTGCAAAGGCACATAGTATCGTATTGTATGCACACAAGCCCCACATAGCTGCATAGCCTGAACATACAGTACAAGGAGTGTGTGGGATGATAGCAACCCACAGGTGGAGATGGGTATGGACGGCCCACAACCACATGTGTGTGTACGGTGTTCACGTCCACGACACATGAGCATCTGAGAGGCTAGCGTCACAGTTGTACAGGGTCGCATGTACATATGTTCAGCAACATCCCTGTATGTCCCACCACTGGCCTGTGGACCGATGGACAACAAGCAAATGTGCAGGTATGAGATGTGCACAGCACATCACAGATGCCTACCGTAGAACAGGCCTACCATGTAGACATGTGCACAGTAGGTCTGCGCCACCTGCAGTCAAACACGTTAGGTGCCAAACCACACCAATAGTCCGACCAATGACACAGATGGGCGTGCATGCCTCTGTGTATGTATGTCTGTGAATGGCTCCGGCATAGCAATATAGCCGTGTCACCATTGTGAACAACAATATGAATGGGTTGTATGTGTGATGGGTGCATCATATGTGTATGGTCAGATCGCCGATACCATCAGTGGGCCTGCTATGTGAACATCCATGTCCCCATACATGGATACCTCTGCTGAGGCCAACACCACATTCACACAGGGAGGGATGGCGGTGTGTAGTGCAGCAGCAGACATGTGGGTGGCAGCGGGCAATGTATGTACACATATGTGTTACCCACATCAGTTCAGGCAGATATCCATGTGCATGGGATAGCGGTGTGTGTACACATACAGCACTGTGTCGATCAACATCCCAGCACATAGCACCTGCCAGGGCTACAGTGTATGCATGGATGTGTGATACCTGCATGCACCACACACACCCTCAACAAGCAGCGTACAGCATACCTCGCTGGAGGACAGTGTCCACACCATGGTGATAAACATGTTGAATGTCCATATTCACACAGCTATGACAAAAGCAATGGACAGCCACCCTGCCAATACCGTCAGCCCCTGGGTGGGTCACACCCATTGCCATGTATGTGGCATACCCTGCCATATCATGCAGAGATGACCAGCAAGGCTGCATGAGCTATCACAGTCCCACATGGTGCAATGGACAAAAGGCACTCTCACTATCAACCATACACAGTAGTAATGTGGTGGCGATGCACCCTGTCATGTTACAGGTGCTGTGTGATGCTCTGCACAATGTGTGCGTGTACATGCTATGCATGGCCTTTCCTGCTAATGTGTCATGGTTACACATTGCTCCATGTCTATCACATACGTAACACAGGTGAGCTGGGGCAAGTTGTCCAGCACCGGTACAGTGCTGTGTGGAAGTACATGGCACAACACATGCATGTGCAGGTGTCCATGTGTATGTGTACAGTGCCGCTGCTGACGTTCACAATGGACACAGTCATGATGTGTACTGACATATACACAGCGTACAGGTGAACAGCAGCACAGTCGTCACATGGGGACATATGCCAACTGATATGGACATAGGTGCAGCCAGGTACACATGTCCATGGCAGGCTAACATCTACATGGTGCGTGCACAGTGTGATGGGGTGGCACACAGATATGATGTGACACCCAGTGCTCAATGGTGTGAAGCCACAACATCGGCTGTGTCACCGCCACGATGCCCTTCACAGATCACTGTGCAGATGTCGTACATGTCATAGCAATGTATTTCCAACAGTATGCCAGCACAGCAGTGTGAATGTGACCTGCCACCATCATTATGTCTTCCAGATAATGCCACGTTCCGGCTTCCACCATTTAGCCGACAGGAGGAGGAGGTCATCATACCATACCTCCAGAGTAACTACAACGCCCTGTTTAGCCATGTGCCACAGCAGGCACAAGAACGGCAGGAGATGTGGGAGGAGTTGTGCAGGAGGGTGAACAGCGTGGGCGGAACCAACCGCAGCTACCAACAAATCCGCAGGCACTGCACAGACCTGATCCGGCATGCAAGACAGCGTGCGCTGCAATCGCCAGGCAACAGCGTGGGACAGGTGGTGGGCCACCAACACAGCCCCACTCACAGCTACGGAGGAGCTCCTGGCCAGTCTGGGGACACCCGCGGAACAACACGCAGAACCACTTGCGTCCATCGTGGAGGTGGGTGTCTCCCGAGCTATGAGCCTGGAGCTGCATGGTAAGTCAGTGTTGCATGTTTGTATGATAGGCGGCGTGGGTGTGGGTGTCATAGTACAACACATGATATAGCAATACATGCCAGGTATATGGCCACACAAGATGCAAACCATTGTATGCTATGTTGTGTTAGCAGACATGTGCATAGCACATGCAACCACACACATGCATGATGTGTCATGCACAGTGCTGACCGTGGAGATAGTAATGGCTAATGTGTATACCTTTGTGTAATGCCTTTACAGGTGAGCCTGGCGTGTCGCAAGGACAAGGGTCTGTTGCAGGTAAGTCTGTTGCCAGTCAAGCGCATGTTCTGCTGTATTGATATTCCCCATGTGTCTAGGCATGACATGCTCACCTGTGTGTGCCCCGTCACGGTATACAGCTCGCACCCCCGACATACACACCACCCATGTACAGTAGATACACCCGTTACCGTAGAGTGGTATGACACCACACAACCAATTGGTGTGTTACGTGCATTCAGCTATGCATACAATGGTGTAGGTGTTACACAATGGCTGCATGTGTAGTATGCATTGGTATGCCAGTGCAGTATGGACACAGTACCACAGAGTGAGCTGTGATCTGGCCAGAGCACAGGTGTTACCAATGTGACCCATGCCCCTGCATCGGGTGCACACGTTGTGACATGGCGCATGCCATGTCCCATGCTGCGTGGATGTCTGGCTGCAGCATTGTCACACCATGATATGACCTATGCACAACATAGCAGACATACACACTGTCAGCATATCCGTAGAGAATGTGACCGTCACACTAGTATGGGTGTATGTCACATGGGCCACCACAGGGCCGTGTGCACAATGTCTACCACACACAATTGTCAATGAGTCAGACAGACAAGGCCATGGTTGATACCTACAGGCATGTTGCCACACAGCACATCCACAGTGGGTACTCACCATTGCACCCTGTACACACATAGTGGGTTCATCAATGTAGTGGACCCCTGGACATCTGATGTAGTACACCAGTGACATGAAATTCCTCTCCACAGCTACTACAGGTGCCTCCAATGTCCACCATATATGTGCTGCTGAGCAGCTGAACTGGCTTACAGACATGGCAATGTAATGCGTCCAGGTCACGCATCGCACAGACACATAGCTGTGTCCTGCTACTGTGCAGTGGCACAGAGCCCGCACCACACACCGTACAGCTATGCACACAGCTCACAGCAAACGTACCTACACAGACATCACTGTTACACATACATTGTATCTGTACACTGTACACATAACACTGCACCATGACAGCCATCGTGATGTGGTGCATGCGGTGGGACACCATCTTCACCGTCCACATGATACCGCACATGTTTGCGGTGTACATTACATAGTGTTGGCAGCCATGTGTACTCCCAACTTGCCCGCGGCCACACGGTGTATCACGCTGATGCATGCAAACTACCATGAATGTGTGTACTGCATGCCTACTAAATGACACCTGCCTGTTGTACTGTCCCCACCAGGGCAGTGTACATACTGCCACTATGAATGTCTGGTCTGCATTCACTGGTCTGTGTTGTGTGAATGCTGCATGCCACCTGCATAATCACATGCATGCTGTGTGTGTGTGTGTGTGTGTGTGTGTGTGTGTGTGTGTGTGTGTGTGTGTGTGTGTGTGTGTGTGTGTGTGTGTGTGTGTGTGTGTGTGTGTGTGTGTGTGTCTGTATTGTAACCGATGGTATGTCTTTGTATTGACAGGTGCTGTAGGTGCGTTCCCCTCCTGCGGTCAATCTGATGCTAGTGTCCCCACAGATACTAGTGGTGATGAGCATGTGCATGAGGCACAGGCAGGGTCGTCACAGGCAGAGTCTGTGCCACTGGAGAACATCACACATACGTCCCTTTCATCCCTGCACACGGTTCAGATGCCGACACATACCCCAACACCGTTGCCCATAGATGACGGACACTCAGCGTCTGTTGTCCTCGAGCAGGAATGTGTGGTGGCTGCAGAAGGTGTGGGTACACACGATGTTGCCAGTGTAAGGACTGGTGCAGTGCCACGCAGGCATGTGGCAGGTGCTGCCCGTGGGGAGCACCGCTAGACATACACCTGCCGTACAGGGTGCAGCAGCTGGAAAAACGAGACGCATGTTCCAGACTGTAATGGGGGCGCAGGCAGGTGCCGAAGGGCAGAACCAGGAGGGGCAGAGGCTGCAGAGGTCCGCAATCCGTACCCTAAATGACAGCATCCAGGCATTGGCGAATGCACAACAGCATCTTGCCGATGTTCTGGATAGGAGATTAGGCGATATGGCTGGTCTCATCGACCGAGGCTTGGCCATCCTTGGCGTGCGCAGTCCGTGCAGGAACACCAGGTAGGGGTGAGGCATAGGCCACGTCGCCGTGTGCCAGCAACACCACCTGCTGCAGGTCAGCGTGTGCGTGCCACCTCCCATGCCCACACAGACAGTGATGGTAGCAGTAGCACTGCAGCTGCTACCACACCATCCACACCAGGACAGAGCAGGCCCGCGTGGGCGTGGCCCTGGGCGGCCCGTCGTGGGCACGTTTCCAGCGGACATGTGACATCGGAGAGTGGACAGTCTGTACCTCCACCCGGTCGTGCCCGTGCGACCCCAGGCAGGCGCGGGTCGCCGCGCCCGGCAGACACAGTGAGCCGTAACACCTGCACTGTACAGTCAGGGGCTGCCAAGCATACCCGTGTAGGCATCACAGATGACTGAACTGTGTACACACACACCCACACACAGCAGACACAACTGTAGGGCTCCACCACACCCACATGCAATCTACATAGTCATGCCCACTCAATGCACTGGCCCTTACACACACACATGATGTCATCCATTGGTACAGCCCATGCCTGTGGCACTATATCACCCTGTGCATATGATTAAGTCTCTGCCGCATAACTGTGAGCCACACCATCAATGCGGTTAAGCTGACATATTATGATGCACAGGGTGGACACGATAGTGAGAGGTGTATGTGATACCTGTGTCCGCATAGTGCGTGCTGTGTATGTTGTGGTGTGTGTGTATGGCTGGTGACAGGTGTGTATGTGATGTGTGTTGTGCACGGACATCATGCAGCAGACATACCATGCAGGACAGGTGCAGCATTCATTGATATGTGTACACAGTATGTGTGGTGGTTACATGTGTAGCACCATGTCGGTGCAGTTAACCCGTATGATACTGATGGTGTACTTGCGTGCCTACTGGGAGCACTGTAATTAGTTCCCCACGTGTAGTCGTGGGGTACCCACAGGCATGTCTGGCAAAATCAGCATAGCACAGTTACCCACATCCGGCATGGACCCTACATAGGTACATAGGCACACATGAGCGTGACAGGATATGTGCCCTACGACATGTGTGGACCTAGCATGACTGTGTGTGGCATCTAACACCCCTCAGGATGGGGATGCCATATCCATCAGTCCCCAGTCCCTGGTCTAGCAGTGACACACAGAGGTTGACTGGCGCATAACTATAGTCACACATCCACCGTCATTAGCAGTCCTGGACAAAGGCAGTCAGGGCCTTTCCTTCACATGGCCTGGCACTCCTCCCGTGTTGTAGTGTGTGTCTGGCGTTACCCTGTTCCCCAGCACGTCCCACTCATCTTTGGGTTGAGGTGTCTGACAGTCGCTTCTGTGCCCGTGTTCGCATGGGGCCTGGGAGGTGGAATGTGCCCATGTCACCCAGGTCAGACATGGCCGTGTATGTCAGGCACAGATCACCATGGAGCAGCTGTGCTGTGAAGATCCACAGCCGGTGTCCCCTTGGCCGTGCACCTTGTGACACATGTCCTAGCACCGTCATCCCGTCTTGTGGAGCGTTTGCGGTCCTTCCGAGTGCTGCAGGCGTCAGGTTAGCTACAGGCCACATGTGCCATTGTACGCAGTCATTGCACTGGTGTGTGATGTGTACAGGGGTACAATGAACGATGTGGTTGCCATTCCATCCAGACCAGGAGGCCACAATGGAATGTCTTCACACCCACATTGCCATTGTGTGTGTTGACAGAGGTTGCCAACAGGTGTGGTAGCCATTTCCCTGAACATGTCCACCATCTTTAATGGCGTACCACCTACATGTGACATTGGGACGAACATGTTCTTCACACTGGGTAGGGCTGCACCTTCTCTGGCATTTGGTAGCAGGCCATGGCTCTGGCACCAGTCATCCATGTCTATGGCGCCCTAGGTGGATGTTAGGTGTAACATGGGGTGCTGGGTATGTCGGCGGTGCGTAGTCATCTGCATACCTTGTCTGCTACAATCCCCTATGATTGCATGCACATTGGAAGGTCGGATGCCATATGGCAGGGGCACAGGAGTGAGCCCTGTGGGCCTCCACTGGGTCCAGATATGAGTGTGACAAGGCACCTTCAGCACCAACCCTGTGTGGTGTGACCTCCAACCTGTGTGAGAAGCATCGGGTGACATATGTCCCCACATGTATGCTGGCGAGCCTTTACATGGGTCCCATGTGTAGTGTGCTCTGGGCGCTCCCACCAGGTCATGGTACTGTGTGCAAACCCACATATCCCCATCAATGGCCTTGGTGGACACTCCAGACTGGTCGAGCAGGTTCGGGAGGCAGGATCCGCCCTTGACTATGTAGTTGTGGGTATGTTCGGTATTGGCTGTACACGCTATCTGTAACCATGACCACCTGTATGGACCTCCACACAGCTTTGCAGACAACACTTGTCAAGCGTATAGGGTGTGGCTGTTGACAGTCCATAGGAGCACTACCCTGGCATAGTGGGACCACAGATGCCATATGGCATCCATTGGGGACATAGCCCATAGTAAGGCTAACATGACACAGTGGCGCATGTGTGGGCCGAGGGCCTCAAAGAGGATGGGTAGCACACAGCCAGGGAAACCATCGGTGCCCATTGCTGGCGTGTCAAGCGCCATAGAGATATGGGATCACTCCAGGCCATATGACATGTTTGGGAGGATACACTCTGGTGGGATGGATATGTTCCCTGTTGGGGGATGTATGCATGGAACATGTCCTGTGGTATGCAGACAATGTCTGTGGGTGCAGTGACTGTTGTACCATTCTGGACCATTTCCAGGCAAGTCTGTGTGCCCCAACCATGTCCTTACCACAGTTAGGGAAGGCCCTGTGGTTGTCTCATGTGCCCTCTGCAGTACCACTCCCACAGCGGACCTGGATGTTGGTATGTGGGGCCGTATGGTGGCGCCCGGTATGAATGGGTGATGGTTTCCCTGGTACTGTCATTGCCCTGCCATGTAGTAGCTCCAACTGTTGATGTACAGGTAGTCAGTGGCTGCGGTCCACCACACCATGTGCCTACCTGTGGTGGACAAGGTCCTGATGTCATCACGTTTGCCTCTTGCAGACATGCATGTGGAGTGGTCGGGGAAGGCATTCGTTAGGCGTTTGCGGTCTGGCCTCTGTTCAACATTGGCATGGAGGACATGTAGGGTACCACACGGTCATATGATGTGTGTGGTTTTCTGTGGAGAGGTCATCACTGAGGTCCCCATGCTGGTGTTGGTTACAGTGAGTGGATGACCAGTGGATCCACTATCACGGTCTTGCATCACCATTGAGGGCTGTACATCCTGTGTGGGGCATATCCTCACCATGCGTGATGGGCAGAACTGTCAGACATCCCCTGGTATGTATGGTGCATGGCTGTTTAACAGTGGCCAGGTGTGTGAACACCTGGGACTGCTGGCGTACTGTGTTGTGCCATGGGTAATGTTCCCAGGCTATGTATGGGTGGTTCATGTCACCCAAACGGTGCTGTTGTGAGAGCATGCCCACTCACCAGTGTCCTCAGGACATCTGTGAAGGTATCCTGTGTTTGGGAGGGTTGTCTGTAGCATGCAACAAACTGTAGGCCAGTCCTACACATGGTTAATTGCACCTACATATTCCCGCAGCAACAACAACGTCTGTGGCATGACCGGGTTACTGTTGTGTGGCGGACACACAGGATGGTCCGCATTCCGCCACCCATGCCGTCGCACCATGTGTATGCATGTCTGATCTGTGCCGACTCTAAGTGTCTGAGCATGCCCAGTAGGCAGCTGTGTAGATAGACACACAGCACAGTGCACACCGCGGCCGTCTGCAGTAATAGCCCGGGTGCATGCCTGTAGCCCCTCATAGCGGCCACGTCTGTGGCATGGCCAGGTTTCTGTTGTGTGGCTGGACACACACGGCGGTCCACATTCGCCACCCATGCCGTCGCAACATGTGTATGCATGTCTGCCCTGTGCCGAGTCTAAGTGTCTGAGCATGCCCAGTATGCAGTGATGTACTGATCAGTAGTTACTTGTTATTCTCGACTGCAGCACTAGCGTGTTGGTGTACGGCGACAGGATGGTAACAGACTGCGTGACTGCGCACTCTGTCCGAACACCCGATCGGGCGCATTGCCTTTGCAAATGATACCACTCACGTAGGGGTATGCCTCCTGACAGCGCTCTGCTCAGTAAACTTCGGTAGCGTTCTGTAAATGCTTCATACTGTAGTGTGTTCATGTAGATAGGCGTAGGTTCGTCCCCCGTCCTTTCCGTGTGTGTGTGTGTGTGTGTGTGTGTGTGTGTGTGTGTGTGTGTCTGTGTGTGTGTGTGTGTTTCCAGCTGCCTCTGCGACTGATTATGCTTTTAGACGCTCCGCAACACATGCCTTGGCTATTGCCAACTATTGTCCTGCGGGTGGCGTCAGCAGCCTACAAGTATGCCTGTGACAGCGCTCTGTTCAGCAAACTTCGGTGGCGCGTTCTGTAAATGCTTCATACAGTTGTGTGTTCATGTAGATAGTCGTAGGTTCGTTCCCGTCCCTTCCGTGTGTGTGTCTCTGTGTGTGTGTGTGTTTCCAGCTGCGTCTGCGACTGATTATGCTTTTAGCCGCTCCGCAACACATGCCTTGGCTATTGCCAACTATTGTCTTGCGGCTGCCGTCAGCAGCCTACAAGTATGCCTGTGACAGCGCTCTGTTTAGCAAACTTCGGTGGCAGCGTTCTGTAAATGCTTCATACAGTAGTGTGTTCATGTAGATAGTCGTAGGTTCGTCCCTCGTCCCTTCCGTGTGTGTGTGTGTGTGTGTTTCCAGCTGCCTCTGCGACTGATTATGCTTTTAGACGCTCCGCAACACATGCCTTGGCTATTGCCAACTATTGTCTTCGCGGTGGCGTCAGCAGCCTACAAGTATGCCTGTGACAGCGCTCTGTTTAGCAAACTTCGGTAGCGTTCTGTAAATGCTTCATACAGTAGTGTGTTCATGTAGATACTCGTAGGTTCGTCCCCGTCCCTTCCGTGTGTGTGTGTGTGTGTGTGTTTCCAGCTGCCTCTGCGACTGATTATGCTTTTAGGCGCTCCGCAACACATGCCTTGGCTATTGCCAACTATTGTCTTCGGGTGGCGTCAGCAGCCTACAAGTATGCCTGTGACAGCGCTCTGTTTAGCAAACTTCGGTAGCGTTCTGTAAATGCTTCATACAGTAGTGTGTTCATGTAGATAGTCGTAGGTTCGTCCCCCGTCCCTTCCGTGTGTGTGTGTGTGTGTGTTTCCAGCTGCCTCTGCAACTGATTATGCTTTTAGACGCTCCGCAACACATGCCTTGGCTATTGCCAACTATTGTCTTCGGCGGTGGCGTCAGCAGCCTACAAGTATGCCTGTGACAGCGCTCTGTTTAGCAAACTTCGGTAGCGTTCTGTAAATGCTTCATACAGTAGTGTGTTCATGTAGATAGTCGTAGGTTCGTCCCCCGTCCCTTCCGTGTGTGTGTGTGTGTGTGTTTCCAGCTGCCTCTGCGACTGATTATGCTTTTAGGCGGCTCCGCAACACATGCCTTGGCTATTGCCAACTATTGTCTTCGGTGGCGTCAGCAGCCTACAAGTATGCCTGTGACAGCGCTCTGTTTAGCAAACTTCGGTGGTAGCGTTCTGTAAATGCTTCATACAGTAGTGTGTTCATGTAGATAGTCGTAGGTTCGTCCCCGTCCCTTCCGTGTGTGTGTGTGTTTCCAGCTGCCTCTGCGACTGATTATGCTTTTAGGCGCTCCGCAACACATGCCTTGGCTATTGCCAACTATTGTCTTCGGGTGATGTCAGCAGCCTACAAGTATGCCTGTGACAGCGCTCTGTTTAGCAAACTTCGGTAGCGTTCTGTAAATGCTTCATACAGTAGTGTGTTCATGTAGATAGTCGTAGGTTCGTCCCCGTCCCTTCCGTGTGTGTGTGTGTGTGTGTTTCCAGCTGCCTCTGCGACTGATTATGCTTTTAGGCGGCCGCAACACATGCCTTGGCTATTTCCAAATATTGTCTTGCGGGTGGCGTCAGCAGCCTACATGTATGCCTCTGACAGCGCTCACGTCAGTTAACTTCGGTAGCGTTGTGTAAATGATTCATTCTGTATTGAGTTCATGTATTTTGGCTTAGGTTCATCTCCCGTCACTTCCGTCTGTGTGTGTGTTACCCTTGCTTTCGACCATACAACTGAATAAGCAAATTGTTACAGTGTTCACAATCAACAGTGTGATATTTAAAATCATGTTAAGACTCACATTGTTGTTTGTGAACATTCTTAGACATAGCATATTTCCTGCACCGTTGTGGAAACAAAAGCGTTGCATGTTTTAATGAACTGTTCAAATGTTACGAAGACTTGTGTTGTGTCGAACTACGGGGAGTATTCTTGCTGCAGGTTTGCGGTTTGTTTGTGTTGCATAGTACAATATCATGTATCGTGTGTTCATAGTATGCTTTCTGTGATGTTGACATGTGTGTGTTTCGTTAGCAATGCGTCTCTGCTTTCTATGCTGTGGCTACATCTCCATTGCTCGCATAGAAAGTGACAAATGGAAGTGTAAGGGTGGACATTTAAAGCCTGGATACTTCCATGTTATGTGTAAGTCTCCACGGGGCCAGCGGGTGATAAGCGCATACATGTCTATGAAGTACCTTTGGATACCATATGCGACCTGTCGTGGACGAAATGTTTATGTTGACTGTTCCATCTACCTATGTGTGACATGGTTTGTGGCCATAGGGTGCCAGCAAGTCTTCCCTGTTCATTGGGTGTTTGCCATGGTGTATTGACATCAATCCTATTAATTCACGAAGGATGTCTTTCTTTGGTGTCAGCGCCATAGTTTGACCATCCTATGTCATTCCCAGCAGGCGTGGAGATTGTGCCATTGGTATCTTTACACAGGTGACCCATCTGTTCCACTGTATGGGCGTGTGATCCCCATAGATGTGCTGGCACATGGAGTGTTGTGTATGCGCGGTATCTGCCCAGCGGTCTTTCTTTGAATGGGGAGTGTGTACTGTACACCGTATCTGTATTCCCTGGGTTATGCCTTGCAACAGCTGTGGGATTCCCCCAGGTTTGCAGCTATGGGTGCCATCTTGGCGTGCGTTTGTCCATCCATGGGAACTGCCTACTGGACACTAGTATCGGGCTGTCAACATTTCACAGCTGCATTCTCCATTTCCGGTGGATGATCGGTATTAGTATTGCGAATAGCGCATATGCCATGGCCACGTCCGCTTTGCAGGCGGGGCGATGAATCATCTGCCAATCCACACCGACACCCATATATGCATACCCACGATCCCATGTCTGCAACCGTCGACAGTACCCTTGCACACCCTTCATGTGTGCGGAAATGGGATGTGGAAATGCGTGTATGGATGCAGCAGCCTGGGGAGTCCTATTCATATGTCCTGCATTTCATGGGCGGCTGTCATCACCCTTGAAGACACCTGTGGTGCATATATCTACCTGTGCCGTAGTCACGGCTGTCACCTCTTCCGGTTCACACTATGTTGCTCACACTCACTTAAGGAGTAATATTTGGGTCCTGCAATGGACACCGATGTGCATATGTAAAGTTTAGGACATGTTGGACTGTGTCCATTCGGCCAGTGGGTTTGACTGCGCCGTATGTTCCCCATTCCGGATGTCTGTCCGCCTACCCATATTATGTAGTGCTCGTAACCCGTGTCCTTCCACAATTTACCCATAGGGTGTTACTGTAGTCCTGCAGGTTGGCAACTGCTTTACATAATCCTCACAGGTACCATTGTGAACTATCCGCCACTGTATTGTCAGTATAACACAGCGGTACATGTAGAACCTATGTATTCATGACAGTATGTCGGTTATGTGTGTGAACTCCATATTTTAGCGATAGTATGACCTTCCTAGTTGGCGTTGTTGGTGTGCCATTAATATGTGTTCCACAGGTCGCAGGTATGTTCCGCAGAGTGGGCGGGTGATCCCCACATACTGGATAGCACCTTCGCTGCTGTATGCGCTGGGATTCGCATGGCAGGATGGATGTCTACGGGTGTATGTACTGCTGTTTCCATCTTTATGTCCTGTGTCATGCCCTACTACGGCTGTGTGATTCCACCAGGCTTGCTATTATGGGTGCCATCTTGTCCGTGCGTTTGTCCATCCTTGGGAAATGCCTACTGGACACTGATGTAGGGCTGAACACATTTCACACATGCCTTTAGCATTACCCTATGGGTGCTTTGCATCCTTACTGGGGACTAAGGCACGTCCTGTACCCGCAGCCCTCCCGCAGGCGGGACAGCGGATTATCAGCCAAACAACACGAGACCCATTTTGCATACCCAGGATACCAGGGCTGCAACCCCCGATGCGCATGACACATCCTTCATGTGTGCGGAACTGGGATATGGGCGCACATGTATGGACACGGCAGTCTGGGGACCTCTGTTCATATGTCCTGCATGTCATGGGCAGGTATCATCAACCTTAAACACGCTGGTGGTGCATATGTCTAGCTGTGCCGTAGTCACGGTTTGTACTTTCGGATTGGCTGTTCTTGGCGCATACTGGCAAAACAGTCAGAATTTTTGGAGTCCTACAATGGACACCGATGTGCATTTGTAAAGTGTAGAGCGTGTTTGACTGTCCCCATCTGGCCAGTGGTATTGACTGCCGCTGTATGTTCCCCAGTCGTGGATGTCTGCTTGACTACCCATCGTTTGTATGACATGGCCTATCTATATCCACGTGCCAGTATGCGTAAATACAGCAAACCTTGCGTCCTGCCCATCTTCATAAGCGACATTATGGAACATATATCGGCAGAAACAGACACTGTCAAATCGATAGACTCCACAGTGAAAGGATACTGAGCTCTCTCAACTACTAACATGGGGCACCGTCGATGTACGGATGTCATGACATAGCCGTCCCTAATTCACTTCCTTCAGAGTCGGTTTAAAGCGAAATAATCAATAAACCTGCTCATAGTTAGGTGGACAGTGCTCCAAGTCTTGATTATAACGTGACATATACATATCAGTGTTGCATGCCTTACTTCATGGAAACAATAATACGGCAACAATGTGTTAATATATCTACAATATTGGTAAATACAATCAGTATCCGGACACATAGTTGATAATTGGTGAGAGTGCACCTTAGAATGTAGTGTGTTGATCAGGTTATTGTATATCGATGTGTATAATAGTAGCATTACGATAACAAAGCATGGAATCAATAGGTACTATTTAAGCATATATTTGACAATTATGAATGTAAGCGTGTGGAGGAGACATCCGTAACCTTCCCTGGTTCCACTGGATCACACACGCACGTACACTCGCATGTCGGATTGTGGGTTACGCGCGCACATGCATATCCGTAGTCCGTTTATATATGTTCACAGTGTCTGTGTGGTTACGTGTTTTGCGTTACTTGTGACTATTCGGTAACATATGTCTGATCCGGTTGGCGGACGTGTGCAGAAAGCACTTACAGCTTTATATATGTAACAGTCTTTGCAGCATGGGCGCTTTACGTGCGTGCACATCTATATGTTCTATAGTCATAATTCCAGCGTGACTGCAGTCACGTTTGACTCTACTGTGACCAGTGCCGTTAGCTGTTCGTTGTCATTAATATGCATACCCGTGGTACCTATGTACATTTACATATCACCCCCGCACACCATGCGTCACAGGCATCCATTCTCCTGCTGGGAAAGGTGCGGTACTGCATGTTGAACATTCCTAATTCCCCTCGCTCATGGCCCAGGATGCATATGTCGTCACCACAGGGCTGTTCAGATGACAGCTGCTTATATCCCATATGCATACAGGCCTTGATTGTCAGGGTGTTGCTGTGGTGCTTTGGGTTTGGTCTTGGCAGCCCACTGCGGGACCGCCCTGACCCTGTCTGAATGTTAGATGAGTCACATGGGCACGTTTGTCCGTGTCCATGGTACCATATCACGGCCCCCAATTAGTCTTAACCGTGTGCATCGATTGGCGGTGTATCCGTTGTAGATCTCGTTATACTAATTGCACGCGGTCTGATCGAACTAACCTACTTCCATTACTAACCCTCCGTATGTATGGCCTGTGTCGCAATATTACAAGGGTTTAACATTGCGTGGCGACTTTCACTGAGCCACAGACATGTCCGTTGCTTTGTTTGGCCGGTTCGCTGTGCTACACACATTTAACATGGCGTAACAGGTTGAACAGCTCGAACCACGAGGACATCGGGTTGTCCGTCGTTGTCTATTATTGAATGTCTCTGTGGAGTTTGTTTCACAAAGCGACACATTGTCGGCATTGTTAGCGGACATCTCGCGCGATGCGTCCGCACCGGCGGGTGGCGTATGTCTGCCTTTGGCGGCGAACAGGCATTATGCTGTGCCATTATGTCTGGGGATATATGGTTTCCTTCCTTACGTAGATGATGTGCCATACTAGCAATGACCCTAGCGATGACCAGCGTCTGGGTGTGGGTACTGCTGTATTACCCACGGGAAGAGTGGCCTTAGGGTAAGTGGTGACCTAGGCAGAGGTTGCCACCGATCGTCACCGCTACCCCCTCCTGGTCTACCTACACCAAATAGAGTCTGGAAAGGTGCGGTAGAGCAACACCCTAGGCGGCTACCTACTTGGCCTATGCCTAAGGCCGGCTATGTGTGTGGTCCCTTGGGCATCGGACTCGGGAGCGTGTACGTCTGCCGTTGGTATGTCCAGCATTACCCACATCCAGCCCCAAGGCAGTCAACACAACATCCATGGGTCCACATGGTGTCCCAGCTGTGCACTCCAGGAACTCTATGGAATTTAACCCACACTTGGACAGCTGTGTAATCCTAGCCTCACCTCAGGATACGTACCTGAGTAGTAGCACAGGGCGACTGTAGTCACACTCCACATAGATGGTGCCTCCACTGACCCTGGGTATTACCATACCATTAGTTTGACAAGCCTTATCTGCAAAGCCATGGAGATGGATCATAATGGGACACATAGATAAGGACATAGGGGACCCGCATACTTTGGATACAACCCAGTTTAGCTTGGTCATAGTCAGATCATGCCCTTTACACGTGTTTCACTTTGTAGAATCAGTCACCAAGGCCATTGCTGAGGGTAAAGCAGTCCATACAGCCTACCTCAACCCGGCAGAGGCCGTCGACACAATACCCCCTCGGGTATACTTGATAAACCCGTCATCTTGAATGTAAATCCATACATCGCCATATGGGTTGCAAGCGGGCTGGGTCACAGAACACACATGGCCATAGTTGCTGGCGCCATGTCATACTCACAGCCAGTCACAGGTGGTGTCCCATGGGGCTCAGTCCTGGGTCCACTATTTCCAGCATCTCGTTTCCAATGTACACGCACACAGGGGTTATGGGTGACAATGTTTGCATCGACTGCAAACCGGATGCCAAAGTCAGACACACATCTGACACAGATATCCTTCAGGAGTGCCTCACAGATGTGGATAAGTGGTACCAGAGACATGTCCTACAGCTAAATGCCAGGAAATGCATAGGCATACCCTTCGGGATGAACAAGGTTACCCGAGCTACCATATAGGTGGCAGTCCACTGAACACGGAGGGTTACCAGTGATCTGGGGACACGTGTTGTTGTTAACCGTTCGTTAGACACACATGTTGCTAACATAGTTGGGTAGACCTTCCACATTGCCCACATCATCATGAAGGGATTCACATCTAGATCAGGGAGGTCATTGTCCCCTTGTACTCATCACTCAATAGACCTATGATTGGGTACAATGCCCGTTCAGAATGTATCTGACCCAACACCTGCAGCAGCTGGAAAGGCACCAACAGTTCTTCGACAAGCGGATGCAGGGTCTCAGGTATATGTGTTATACTGACCGACTGAAAGGATTCCAGCTGTATACAGTTGCATACCACTTGCCCAGAGGTGACCCGTGCCTGGCATGCCGCGGCTAGGTCGAACCAGATCTGATGACTATGCTTCACGTAAATAAGGTAGATCCCTCAGAACCACAAGGGCAGCTGGCGTACACCTTGACACTGTCATTAATCGAGCGTGTTGTTGGGACGGATTCATCACCCAGACACTCACTATGCTGTGGAGCGACATCCCAGTACATGTGAGGGCAAGCACCTCGCTGGCCTTCTGTTAGTATTTACACATGGATGTCTGGATTGATTTATTTAAGTAACCTTCTAAATGAATGTTACATTAGCACATTGTGAATCTTTACATTTCGTTGGTCTATTTTACAGTAGTCATATTCATACGGTTTATGTGTATATATTATGGTTCATTCATATTACTAGGTGTCTGCAGTTCTGTTAATATATTGGCACAATCCGTAGGACATATATATGTAGCTTACACAGTCAGACATTTGGAAAACATTTTATGTTGGTTCATGTTTCATATATGTACATATATTTCCATTTTCCGATGAAGACTGTACCTTCGAAGCAATGTCTGATGTCCTCACTGTGTGGGATGTGTAACCCAAGTAAGGTTTGTTCGCTTGTCTGCCTTTAAGGCATGTAATTAGTACCTAGCACATCTAATGTACCAACCAATTAATGCTTGTAAATGTAGTAGGTTGGACTGCATTGTATGTAGTCTGAATAAGTCTGCTTATGAAGCAGGCGAAGTGGGCTCAATAGACTATGGTGACTGCCTTTAATTCTTGGTGTGCTCTGGTTGGTCACTCGCGGTCCCTACAGTACCTCGTCTTTGCTTTGGACTTCATCGGCTGGTTGTCTGTGTTTCTTGTATGGGGAATGTCAACTGTAGTCCCTATGTGTATGACTTGTGTAATGCCTTACTACGGCAGTGTAATTCCACGGGTTTGCATTTATGTGTGCCATCTTAGTCATACGCTTGTCCATCCATGTGAATTGCCTACTATACACTGGTATAGGGCTGTACACATTTCACACCTGCATTTTGCATTTCCCGGAGTATGGTGTGCATTATTAGCGGAGAGTGGCGCATGTGCTACGTCCCTCCCAGGCGGGACAAAGGATTGCCTGCGAAACAACACGAGGCCAGATTCTACATACCCAGACTCCCTTGACTGCAACAGTGGACAGTACCCATTACACATCCTTCATGTGTGCTGCAGTGTGATGTGGGCGCAGCTGAATGGACCCGATACCCTGGGTATTTCTGTGCATGTGTGCTGCAGTTCATGGACAGCTATCATCAACATTGAACACGCTTGCGTGCCTATGTGTACCTGTGTCGTGGTGACGACAATTAGATCACATGAGTAATGCAGGAAGCTAGCAGGCATTCTCTGAACAGAATTTTTGGGTCCTACAATGGACACCGATGTGCATATGTCAAGTTAGATGTTGCTGGACTGTGTCCACCTGCCCAGTGCTTTTCACTGCTGGTGTATGTTCCCCAATCGCGGATGTCTGTTTGACTACCCATTCCACATGGTGCTACATAACCAGCTGAGTTAGTACTGTGAACAAATGACATACATCCAAAGATGCTGGTTACCAACTGCTTCATATAAACCTCAGACATCCCAATGGGACATATCCGTCACTATATTTCCAATATAACACCACGGAACATGTTGCTTACCTATGCATTCATTTAACCATGTTGTCTTCGTAGGTGGGAATGCCATAGTTTACACATCCTACGTGGCGTTGTGTGTGTGCCATTAGTATGTGTTCCACAGGTCGCACATCTGTTCCGCTGTGCGGTGGCGGGTGCTCCTCAGTCTGTTGCTGGCAGACTGAGTGCTGTATCTTGCCCGGTGTTGGCACGACAGTCCGGCTTTGTATGTGGAATGTCAACTGTGGCCCCTATGTGTATTTCTTTTGTCATGCCTTACCGCGGCTATGTCATTTACCGGGTTTGCAGTTGTGGGTGCCATCCTGGCCATACGGGTGTCCATCCATGACAATTGCCTACTGGACACTAGTATAGGGCTGTACACATTCCACACCTACATTTAGCATTCTCCGGAGTATGGTTTGCATTATTAGCGGAGAGTAAGGCAGGTGCTACGCACATCCCTCCCACAGGGCGGGAAGAAGGATTGCCTGCGAAACAACACCGAGCACAGAGTCTACATACCCAGAATCCCTTGACGCAACAATTGACAGTACCCATTACACATCCGTCATGTGTGCGGAAGTGTGATGTGGATGCAGTTCTATGGACCCGGTACCCTGGGTATTTCTGTGCATCTGTGCTGCATTACATGGACAGCTATCAGCAACATTAAACACGCTTGCGGTGCATATGTGTACCTGTGACTACAATGAGTTCCGTTAGGTGATTAAATAAAGGCGGAAGAGCTGTCTTTAGACAAATTTTTGGGTCCTACAATGGACACCACTGTGCATATGTAAAGTGTAGAGCTTGTCGGACTGTGTCCTTGTGAGCATTGGATTTCACTGATACTGTGTGTTCAGGAATCGCGGATGTCTGTTTGACTACCCATTCCACATGGTGCTACATAACCAGCTGATTTAGTACTGTGAACAATTGACATACATCCAAAGATGCTGGTTACCAACTGCTTCATATAAACCGCAGACATCCCAATGGGACATATCCGTCACTGTATTTCCAATATAACACCACGGAACATGTTGCTTACCTATGCATTCATTTAACCATGTTGTCTTCATAGGTGGGAATGCCATAGCTTACATATCCTACTTGGCGTTGTGTGTGTGCCATTAGTATGTGTTCCACAGGTCGTACATCTGTTCCGCTGTGCGGTGGCGGGTGCTCCTCAGTCTGTTGCTGGCAGACTGAGTGCTGTCTCGCCCGGTGTTGGCACGAGTCCGGCTCTGTATGTGGAATGTCAACTGTGGTCCCTATGTGTATTTCCTGTGTCATGCCTTACAGCGGCTATGTCATTTACCGGGTTTGCAGTTGTGGGTGCCATCCTGGCCATACGGGTGTCCATCCATGACAATTGCCTACTGGACACTAGTATAGGGCTGTACACATTCCACACCTACATTTAGCATTCTCCGGAGTATGGTTTGCATTATTAGCGGAGAGTAAGGCAGGTGCTACGCACACATCCCTCCCACAGGGCGGGAGGAAGGATTGCCTGCGAAACAACACCGAGCACAGAGTCTACATACCCAGAATCCCTTGACGCAACAATTGACAGTACCCATTACACATCCGTCATGTGTGCGGAAGTGTGATGTGGATGCAGTGCTATGGACCCGGTACCCTGGGTATTTCTGTGCATCTGTGCTGCATTACATGGACAGCTATCAGCAACATTAAACACGCTTGCGGTGCATATGTGTACCTGTGGCGACAATGAGTTCACTTAAGTGTTGAAAGAAGGCGGCATTCCTGTCTTTAGACAAATTTTTGGGTCCTACATTGGACACCACTGTGCATATGTAAAGTGTAGAGCTTGTCGGACTGTGTCCTTGTGAGCAGTGGGTTTCACTGATACTGTGTGTTCAGAAATCGCGGATGTCTGTTGGACTACCCATTCCACATGGTGCTACATAACCAGGTGATTTACTACTGTGGACAAATTACATACATCCAAAGATGCTGGTTAGCAAATGCTCAATTTAAACCGCAGGCGTCCCAATGGGACATATCCGTCACTGTATTTCCACTATAACACCACCAGAACATGTTGCTTACCTATGCATTCATTTAACCATGTTGTCTTCATAGGTGGGAAAGCCATAGTTTACATATCCTACTTGGCGTTGTGTGTGTGCCATTAGTATGTGTTCCACAGGTCGCACATCTGTTACGCTGTGCGGTGGCGGGTGCTCCTCAGTCTGTTGCTGGCAGATTGAGTGCTGTATGCGCCGGTGTTGGCACGACGGTCCTGCTTTGTATGTGGAATGTCAACTGTAGTCCCTATGTGTATTTCCTGTGTTATGCCTTCCAGCGGCTATGTCATTTACCGGGTTTGCAGTTGTGGGTGCCATTCTGGCCATACGGGTGTCCATCCATGACAATTGCCTACTGGACAGTAGTATGGGGCTGTACACATTACACACCTACATTTAGCATTCTCCGGAGTATGGTTTGCATTATTAGCGGAGACTGAGGCAGGTGATCGCACACATCCCTCCCGCAGGCGGGAGAAAGGATTGCCTGCGAAACAACACCGAGCACAGAGTCTACATACCCAGAATCCCTTGACTGCAACAATTGACAGTACCCATTACACATCCGTCATGTGTGCGGAAGTGTGATGTGGATGCAGTTCTATGGACCCGGTACCCTGGGTATTTCTGTGCATCTGTGCTGCATTACATGGACAGCTATCAGCAACATTAAACACGCTTGCGGTGCATATGTGTACCTGTGGCGACAATGAGTTCAGATGCAGCGTTGAAATAACACATTATTCGATTCTTTCCACAATTTTTGGGTCCTACAATGGACACCACTGTGCATATGTAAAGTGTAGAGCTTGTCGGACTGTGTCCTTGTGGGCAGTGGGTACTCTTTTATGCTACCATTTTGATATATATCTGGGAAATGTTTGTCCTGAGATATCAGGACATTTGACATGTGTTCGGTTTATTTACAGGACACGGCTGGCCAGAGAGGGCATATCCCTCTCAGGGTGGAACAGGTGTTTACCTTGGAACATATGCATCGGATTTTCAGCGATTACAATGTTTCAGTAACGGTATGTTGCCTAATATACCATCAATGTCATATTTATTACCCCATTTTGCTGCGTAACTCACATTATGTGCTCTCTGCGATTGCATATTCTTCACGTCACCCGTCAAATGCGGATCACATGATCTGTTGCTTCAATAATCTCCCATATCCTCTACCACGACTGCTACGTACCCTTCTGTCATAACACGTGTGTCTCCTTCCCTGTATCCACTGTAGTGTCTACATTCACTATTTACTCTGCTGTGTGTTCCCCTGACCTATGTTCAGATTTAACAGTATGTGGGTAGGTCTTGACCCGATATCACTACTGTTAACAGAAACACAATGTAGTCTGGTCCCTGATCTACAATAGACACAAAAGGCAGACACTCCTTACCTGGGCCTCCTGTTTAAGGCTGCACGTTTTCTTCTTGGGATCCAGTTTTCCGCTTTTCAGCCACAGATCAGACAGTAAACAGCCTCTTTACACACAACAATTCAGTCGGAGGTCTTTTCATTCAAGAAGAACCATTTATGCATATTCTCCGGTACATGTCTAACCAGCCATGCACTCTGACCTGTAGCTTACCAAGGGAATTCCGGATTACAAGGATCACGATGTGAAATAAGTTGTTACAACCAGACTGTAGTTATCAGTAGACTTTTCTAAGTGACAGCCGATAACACAGGAGGCTCGGGTTCGGACAGTTTTAGTAGTGTACACAGGCAGGCTAAATAATGTACAGTCCAAGTATGGGAGTTTTGTCTGACTCTATACAGTAAGCAGTTTCTTTATATAGTGTTTACAATCAGCATTTGCCCAACTTACTGGCGTGGTCGGTCACAGGGCATTTCCATCACTATGGTCCGCAATAGTCTATACATACGTGGGTGCTGGGCTCGTGCTTTTAAATTGTTTTCTCATGGGAATAACACAGGCTTGCAAGGCACCTTGTACATTACAGTATCCTTTTGTGATTGTAGCTGTTTCAAGGACCCTAGACTGTTACGATACAGTGGACAGTTAATTTCTTGATACGTTGCTTTGTCTGTCTGGTAGGGAGTTGTACTGCTATCTTCCATTGAGCTCACAAGGCCATCCTCCTCTGGGGAAGGAGTGCTGTTATGCATGTACATACATTTATTGTTCTGTAACCCAGCAAATAATTAATGATGACAGACATGAGCCTGCTGTCCTGCTTACTGCCAGGTTCAGAATTCCATCACAGTACAGCTTAGCTTCACCAATTACATGCAGGCTTAGTTCTGCTGCCATATTATGCGGTACAATTCAATACATTATATAGTATTTGAGTGTAAACTGGAACTTCATATGTGTTTCTATATATTTCTGAACAACATCCATCCAGCCATATGCATGTTGTTCCATCCTTTACCTTGACCGTGTGTATTTGTCCGTCCAGCCACGCTCATCTCCACATGTGATGTCCCAGTTTCCCCTTCTTTGCCTGTAGCACCCTGTTAGGATGTCCTGTGTGTTAGGCACCTGTTCCGCTATATGTGATCGACTTCACTGCAGAGATGATGCGTCGATGCGGTGGTCCACCGACCGACTTGTCCACATGTGTACACTTATGTGCACCGTGTCGTATGCAAACCTAGATGGTTTGGGCGGGTACATACTACATGCGGATGTACACATTCTGCTGACACATTCACATGCAGCCATTTACATATCTGTACCTGCGGTGGGTTGCTGACATGTGGAGTGCGTATTTGCCAGCGTGGCATTGCCTAACACAAACATCTTACCACAGTTCAGGTATGCACATTGTGTGTGGTTGTATAGCTGCACACGGATGCTAGCAGGTTTGGGTGCAGGGGTATACATGGGTGTGACTGACATGTACAATGAGGCTATTGTGTAGTACATCCGAATGCATGTGTTCTGCTTCTGGATATTACACTTCATCATACACCATCCGGTGTATGCAACAAAGATGTTGCTGGGTCTGGGATATGTTGCTATGCACATGTTTGCCTGTGTTTGGGGTATCTTGCTTCCTTACTGTTGTTATGTCGGCACAGCTACCCGGCTATGTACTGTCACTACTGCTTGTGACCATTATGGTTGGCACCTTTTCCAATGCCCATGGTGGGGCATGTTATGTGGACACTTCGATATTTGCAGGACTACACATACCCAGGGCTAGTGCAGTAGACAGAACTTCACTTGTTTGCCATACTATGAGCCTATTCTGTTAGCGTTTGGGTTCCTTATTTATTTTCTTATGCCATGTCTGTGTTCCATACCGTAATGTATATGTTTTATGCTACTATTTACATGTATATTGCGGGAATTTGCGTGGCAGGGGATCGCAGGTCATTTTCCATTTTACGATTGTTGCAGGGACACGATTGTCCAATCAGGGACTGTCCATGGCACTTTGGGACAGCAGGTAACCCTGGTGACCATGCCCATGTCGCTGCTGGGGTTTCCACCTTTTCCATTTTCCGATCTGGGATATTTCCGGGACTCACATCTGCCTTTACAGGCCGACACATACAATCGGTCACTATATAGCATAGAAATTCACTTGTTTGCCTAAATAATTTGCTTATTATTGTGGCAATTTCCTTGCTTATTCTGTTTATTGTGTCATTTCGGTATTTCTGTTACAGAAATAACCAATTCATGCTACCATTACATTACATACGGGATATCATTGTGTCCTACATTCGTAGCACATCAGCCATTTCTATCGTTTTTAGGGACACAACTGTCCATGGAGAGACTGCCCCAAACACAGTGGGACAGGTGGTGACCTTAGTCGCTGCTCCTATGTCGGTGCGGCGCTGACATCTTGACTGTACACCTTCTCTGGGTGTAACCACTGGCAGTACATTGCGGGACGGCGGCGGTCTTATCGCGTATCCTTTGCTCCTTGAGCGGGTACACTTATGCCTTGGTGGCTTCTATTTGCTTCTCCGTTGATTTGGAGCGGGGACTATGTTGCGTACTATGCGTGCGTTTCATTCTGCGGGACCTGGCTGCTGCCATTACTATTGTGGGCGGACCGTGGCTGTCAGCACATTAGGTTGCTCACCTCCTGCCCGGCTTAGACACGCCTCCAGACGCATCCTACCTGGGCTCGCTCACGTACACTACGCACGTGTCTGTGATTCCGGTGCACTCTCATTAATATGTATATGGCGCTACTGCGCCGGATATTCCATGCACCGCCGGCGCAGGCCTTACGCCGGCCTTGCGCCGAGCTTCATGAATCCCGGGGATTATGTAACAAAACTACTTCCAAAAGAGAGCAGATGGTCTCAATTTCTCTTCCAACCATCCTCACCTCCTTATTCAAAAATTCACGTATGGCATTAACCCCATAATCATTGGGTATGACAGTAAAAATTGAGGTGATGTCCATGGTAACCATAATATATTCAACTACATTATTATTCAACTGCCAGTTATAAAGACTACCTAAAAAATCATTCATATCATTTAACACAGTAGGACAGATTTTCAAATACTTCCCCAGAGTATTTTGCAAGTATTTAGAAATAGGCTCTGTCACCCACCCCCCACCCGAGACAATAGGTCTCAAAGGAGGGTTAGTGATATCTTTGTGTATTTTTGGAATACCATAGATTTGAGGTATTCTAGTGCAAGAAACACTCAAATAGTTAAATAACTCTATACTTAAATCATCATTAATCTGAAGCTCATATATAGCCATATTCACTTCAGTAATAACTTTCTGAACTTCCACAAAGGAAATTTTTCTAAAGGTATTTATATCATTCAACAACACTTTAAACTTTTCTAAGTATTCATCTCTCTCCATTACCACAATTGCTCCCCCTTTATCCGCTTGCTTTACTACTATGGTATCACATGCTTGTAGCTCTTTTAAGGCTAAATATTCAGGAAATGTTATATTATAATAACTTTTACGAGCAGCATTACTCTTATAATACAGTCGCAGTTCACGTTCAACAATATTAGAGAATGCATTTAAAATAGGGCATAACGTTGGCATAAACACACTTAGTCTTCTATATACTGGCGTATGCATACCATCATTTTTAAAAATCATTTTAAGACCAACTAAATGCACAAACATCTTCAAATCTATAATTGCTTGTACAATATTATCCCTTGCATTAGGGATACATTTTAAGCCTTTACTTAACAATAATAAATGCGCTTCTGTCAACAAAACCTTAGAAAGGTTCACAGTACCTTTGTTTGGTCTAACTATCGTTTGACAAACTTGTTGTGCACCAACGGACTGTTGTTCTTCCTTTTCCCTGGGACAGTCTGTTGCTGCTGATGCTGATATTGCAAGCGAGATTCTTTTAGTTGTACTTGTGAAGCAACCTTCTCCAGTTGCTTGAGCAAAAAAGGAGAAAAAGAGGTTATCTCCCTTTGCAAAACTTTTTTATTATTTAAATTTTCCGTATTGGACGCCATACCTTCCTTTATCTTGGGACGAACAACATCCTCCTTTGTAACGTCGGCACTGCCATTACTGGAAGGTGAACCTTGTGTCACGCCCTCTTTTTCACTTAAAGGCACATCACCATTTTCAGTTATAAGAACCGATCTAGAGACAGTCTTTGCATGCTGAGTATTATGATGGATATTTGTAGTTACATCCTTCTTCTGCTCTTCAAATACATCAAGCTGATCCAATGGACCTGCTTTCTTGTTAATCACAGTGGCCGATGTTTTTTTACTAAAAGCTACTGCATTACTCTCTTCTCTTGGCCAAGAGAAAATGCGATTCTGTTTAAAGTCGCCCATATCCCTATGCAGCTTGTTCCTTTTCTTTTGTTGTAGTTTTAAGGCCAAAGCATGCATTCGGGTTAAAAAGCTCTATTATAGCCCCACCAACTCATTAAAGCAGGGTAAACTAGTAATAATACTTTCAAGCTGTTCAATTTCTTCTATAAGCTTACTTTCTATGGGCTCAAAAAATGAGTTCATCAATTTCATGTAGTCAGCACTTAGCTTAAGATTTAATTGTTGCCACTGCATTAATAAATCATTATAGGTATTGCCATAAGACGACATTTTTAGTATTCTTAGTCCTCTCAGCACAATACCCAATTCAAGATATGCCTGAAAACTCAGTCTCTGCCATTGCAAATGTTTATAAGTTTGCATTTTCTTCTCCAAAGATGACAAATGTTCTTTAAACTCTTTTACCTTTATGTCTACAGTCACTTGCTCAGGGACTGCTTCAAACACTATTTTTAGTAACGGATTCTCATGTAGCCGCAACAAATTCTTAACAGAATTACTGGATTCTCTCACTTCAATCTCCATAATCCACTGGACACAGTCAACAGGAATACACAACAAAAATTCACTGAACGAACACCATGGCCAGCAAGGGCTGAAGCTCTCCTTAAAACCAGGTGTCTGCAGCACACACCAAATATATACGAATGAAAAACAGCAATTGGTGATACTGCTATAATTCAGCAAGATAACAAAACCACACCAAGAACTTTATTAGATAAAGCTTTTGGGTCTACAGACTTCATCAGTATAAATCAGTACAAAAAAATCAGCATTTAAATAGGAGAACATAAAATCACATGCTTCAGCCCATCCCACATATTAATTAAAACTCAAGCCTAAAAATGCTGCTCGTAAAAGTTGTTGTAATATAACATTTCCTGAATATTTAGCCTTAAAAGAGCTACAAGCATGTGATACCATAGTAGTAAAGCAAGCGGATAAAGGGGGAGCAATTGTGGTAATGGTGAGAGATGAATACTTAGAAAAGTTTAAAGTGTTGTTGAATGATAAAAATACCTTTAGAAAAAATTCCTTTGTGGAAGTTCAGAAAGTTATTACTGAAGTGAATATGGCTATATATGAGCTTCAGATTAATGATGATTTAAGTATAGAGTTATTTAACTATTTGAGTGTTTCTTGCCCTAGAATACCTCAAATCTATGGTATTCCAAAAATACACAAAGATATCACTAACCCACCTTTGAGACCTATTGTCTCGGGTGGGGGGTGGGTGACAGAGCCTATTTCTAAATACTTGCAAAATACTCTGGGGAAGTATTTGAAAATCTGTCCTACCATGTTAAAGGATATGAATGATTTTTTTAGAAAGTCTTTATAACTGGCAGTTGAATAATAATGTAGTTGAATATAGTATGGTTACCATGGACATCACCTCACTTTTTACTGTCATACCCAATGATTATGGGGTTAATGCCATACATGAATTTTTGAATAAGGAGGTGAGGATGGTTGGAGGAGAAATTGAGACCATCTGCTCTCTTTTGGAAGTAGTTTTGTTACATAATGTTTTTATTTTTGATACACAACCCTTCTTGCAGCTTACAGGTGTGGCAATGGGTACTCCCATTGCCAACACGTATGCTAATATTGTGCTGTATTAATGGGAGAAAAGGGTTATATTGGATGTTAATAGTCAATCCAGTGAGAAAGTGTTGTTTTACAAAAGATTTGTTGATGATTGTTTTATGATATGGAAAGGCTCCTTGTTGGAGCTGGAAGCATATGTACAATACTTGAATGATTCAACTGATTTTTTTAAAGTTTAAAATGGAAGCCTCAGATAGTACTATGAATTTTTTGGATGTAACTTTGTTTAAGGTTAACAATAAATTAGAATCTAAAGTATTTAGAAAGGAGGTTGATGCTTTGAGGTATGTGAATAGGGATAGTATGCATGTCCCCCATATCTTTAAAGGAATAATTAAAGCACAATTTATAAGATTGAGTAAGCTGAATACGGTTGAGGGTATTTTTTCTGAACAGGTAGAGATTATGTGACAAGAGTTTGAGAGAAGTGGTTACTCTAAACATTTAATAAATAGAGTAAGTGATGAAGTGATAAGAGGTAAACAGTTTAAATATAGGCCAATACTGGGGGTTGGCAGTGAAAAAAGTAATGATGACTTATGTGTAGCTAATGAAACCTTGAGGTATTTGACAACGTACAACTTGAACACACGAAATGTGTGTGGTATAATAGAGAAGAATTGGCCAATTTTATTGGCTATGCCGGAGATAAAAGCTATTGTAGGTGATAAACCAAGGTTTGCTTATAGGAGCTCTGAGGTGCTGAAACAGAAAATATGTTATAAAGACTTTCAAATTAAAGCTAAAGGAAGAAGCAAAGCAGTAGGGATGGTTAAATGTTACAATTGTTCTTGTTGTAATGATTTATATGAAGGAAATACTGCATTTCATTACCCTATAAGTGGAGAAATTTTTGCTATAAAAGCTTTAACTGCATGCAATGAGGACAGGATAGTGTATTTAGCTACATGTATATTATGTACATCATTTTATGTGGGCAAAACAATCAGAAGGTTAAGAGAAAGAATAGTGGAGCATAAATCTGAAGTAAGGAGAAAGGTATTAACAAATGCCTTGAGTAAGCGTGCCATGGATAAAGGTGAAGGGCATGTTTTTAAGTTTAGGGTGTTGTTAAAGTGGAAGGGAGTTTAAGGAAGGGTGACATTAGTAATTTTTTGGAGCTGAGGGAATTAGAGTGGATTATTAGGCTCCAGGCGGATGTACCCCCTGGTTTGAATAATGCGGTCAGCTTGAAGCCAGTATTGGTTAAGAGACAGAGAGATAGAGGCTTTAATAGGGTATAATTTGGTATTTTATTTGAAGGAGTTCGTTATAGGTTGCTGGCTGTTTTTCATGTATATATAGATGTTAGATATAAATATATTGTTTATATAAAGTTGTTTTATCATTATTTTCATTTTTATTCTGAGTTTTATCTTCTGTATAAATGGAAGAATTTTATGCCTAGTAGGAATTTTTGTTCTTATGAGCTACATATTACTTTTAGGCTTGATTGTTAATTAGTATGTGGGATGGGCTGAAGCATGTGATTTTATGTTCTCCTATTTAAATGCTGATTTTTTTGTACTGATTTATACTGATGAAGGGTGTAGACTCGAAAGCTTTATCTAATAAAGTTCTTGGTGTGGTTTTGTTATTGCTGAATTATAGCAGTATCACCAATTGTTGTTTGTCATTTCTACTGAACCAGGTCCATGTTCTTTTAAGACCATCTTGGAAACCTTCTGTTTGTTATGTTGAAGTTCTGTTTCCCACTGTGCAGTCATCAATGTATTTGGATTTTTATTTTATATCTAAAAGGAAAGGTCCTTAAATAAATGGCAACAGTACATATCCATGGAGGAAATACACTGATAACTTTCGCTAGGATAGATAAGCAGCCCTCCACCTTGACTTGTTGAGTTACAATGCTTCTCCAGTATTTTATTCATTAGATTAGGTATGGATTGGCATTTAGTACTTTTACACTTTACTTCCTTATGAATTAGCATAGTCAAGATAACTACCAGCCTTTTGTTAAATGCTGCAGTTAATTTTTCAAGAATGCTATAAGATTTAATTGGCAAGATCTCCTTTTAAAAATATTGTTTTATATCTAACAGAATTTGGTCACCCATATCATTGTGGAAAGGAGGCATCATAACTCCTGTGTTTTTGCATAGGATACCAGTCAAACAGGTGGATCTAAAATTGGGTCTGAAGTGACTCTCCCACACCTTCTGTGAACTTGCACTAAGTGCAGCCTGTCGCCATATGTCAACGATATGTGCACATACTAACACAGAGGTATCTTTCAGTTTCCTTTGATTCTGTAAGAAAACATTGTGTATATTGGACTCCATAACAGAAATGTAATGCAGTACTGATTAACACTAAAAAAATATTATCACAAAACTGCTACTGCTCAGCTATAAGTCAAATATCTAAGATAGTGTCAATGCATTTAAAACAATTTTGCAGGGGAAATTCAGTGCCCCTACAACTTATGTATATTAACTTTGGAGAAAGATGAATTCTTCAGGATACTATAATTTCAGTTTTAGTGCGCAATTAGTACACTCACAGTTCAGCAATCACACATTTAAGAGCTGAGCCTTATTGTATCACACTTCTTCCTGGCATACAATATATCATCTGGTCCCACTGAACTTAAATTTTACATTTTACTTTAGACACCAGTTGCCTATCTGTAATTATAAGAGAGATGTCTACCCTTGTTATCATAGCACTCTAATAACACATTTCCTTGCATATTACAATGTTTACAAAAAATTCTGCAAATAGAATTATGCCGTGTCTGTATGACTGCTTAACTGTTTATTAATAATGCTTCATTGCTTATTAATAACATTAGATTCACTCGTTTTCTCTTTCAATTTTCTTTATAATTAAAAATGTGTTTATTACTGCCTTCAGTGCTTGAGACAATATTGAGTTGATATTTTGATCTGGTAAATATGTTAAGAAGACTGTAATTTTTGTGCTTTAATGTAGATTTCTCTTTTATTACTTGGACATTTTTGGAAGCAAAGTAGTAATCTTTTCTTGTTTGAGTTTGTGCTTCTATGAAAGGATGTTTTGTTGAACCCACTTATATCCATGTCTTACTAGAATGTGTGCATAAATTAAGGAATTAATAATAGCATTGAACCCTATGCTAGAATCCCAAGCAAATGTAATGAAATCATTGAAGAGACTGCCCAGTCTGTTTTCATAAGCATGTCATTTATTTCTACACAGTTTCCATTAGTAAAGTCAAGGAAGAATTATGTATTATGATCAAGTTTGACTTTACTCTCATGTTAAAGATGATGGTATCATGATTTGAGTTAATTATAACTAATAAAACCATGATAGAGACCTGAAGGATCCTAGACTTGTCAGTATGATATACATATAATACTACGATCCCAATGAAGATTATCTCATTACATCTGAGTGATGTCTCCAGTTGCATCTGCAATTAACTCCTACTGATGTCTCTAGGCATCAGATATTGATTGCTTATATTTGCATCAATAATTCCAGAACCATGCTATGTACAAGGTTTTAAAAGATTTCATCTTAAAGCTTACACAATGGCAAACTCAACTGCATTAATATTTGACTTCTGGTTAGTGCAGGTAAAGAGATATTAACTGTTGTTTTATGATATTAATTTATATAGATATAATTTTTCACATTTTTCTAAATATTTCAACAACCAAGTAACACAAACAGAACTCCTTAGCCTCATATGGAAGCTCTCGGCTAGATTAATAAAATGTGCTAACAGTATGTATGTAACATGATTGGTTGCTGAGATATTGTAAGCTGTTTATAAAATATTACAAACATAATAGTTACTGTGTTTATTGTGACATATAAAATTCAGTTTAAGACCTAGAACCTAAAGAATACTACCACTATAAAAGTAGTTTGTGCTGAAGGGTTTGCCATTAATGCCTCTTTCATAACCCCTGTGGTTCCAGAGATATGAACATTTGTTTGAAATGTGAGGACATAATTTGGTTCTGTCAAAAGGCTTAGGCCCGCCCATTAGAAGTAACAGTGTAAACTTCCTGAACTCCATTGGAGTAGTGTTCCAAATTATTTTGTTTAACATATTCAATTAATATTTGGACACATTTCTTTTATGTTGAGTATCTTGGAAAGTCAAGCTTGGGTAATTAAAATCCCTGCAAGGAGTCTTACTTTAATTAATTATGACATTATGGAGTTTAATAATTAAATTCGTATGCCCTTTCAGAACATAGATTAGTGTATGGAGGATAATTATATTCAGTATCATTGGCATTGACTAACATATCAACAATTTTTAAATCTCAATTGTTTTCTATGTTTCTGACTTTTAGTTTTCTTTTAGAGGGATTGATTCACTGCTGCATATCGTAATGGATTTGTAACATCGAATGATGACATAGCCTAGAACTTGTAGAATGCAATTGTGTATATCGGTATGATAAAGTGCACACATAAACCTGAAATCCCTTGCTAGTATGGCATACATAAAAACATGTTATACTGGGGCAATGGCCACGATGGCAAACAGTTAATAGCACAAGAATTTTGCTCTGCTTCTCCTATACATTTTTGCCAGGATTTAAATTTTAATTTCAGTAAAAACATTCTAAAAAGGTGAAATAAAGAATTGGAAACTATTTGGGACTGTCTGATCATAGGATCATAAGATCATAGGAAGTTACTAGGCTACTGGCCCTGTGGCCCTTATAAGCCTAGCCAAGAGTTCAGCCCATGTTTAGACAACTCAGCACCCAATGCCCCTATCCAGCAGGGACACAGGTGGAATCCCAGGGATGTATTTTCTGTTTCCCATCCAGTTATTCAGGTTGTGCTTAAAAAGGGGTAAAAGGTACTCTGCTTGACATGGAGAGGGAGTCTATTCCACAGATGGGAGAGTCTCTGGGACACAAATCTGTCCCACCAAGTCCGATTGATGTCACAGACCAGGTTGTGGCCACGTGTGTGGGTTACTCAAGTGGAGCTTGACTTGTGGATATGCAGCAGTCCCATCAAGGTGGGGTAAAAACATCTGTTCTTTTTAAAACTTTTCCTTTCAAAACGTCAGCTTGAAAATATCAAATGAAAATGAATCACTCTAAGGCAATTCTTCTAGAAGTCACTGTGAATAAGGCACTACAATCCATCATCAATAGTATTCAGGACTTAGCATTAAAATTGGATAAACTAGACTTGATGGTAGACACAATCAAAGAAGATTGAAAAACAGATAGAATTAATAAATTAAGTAATTAAACAGAAACACTTCAGATATCTGCCATGGAAGACTCGTGTTCTGATTTAGATGGTAGACTGCTGAAGGAAAAAGTAACATTAAATTCATTTTAAAACAAAGCAAGTTCCTGGAGAATATGGATAATCTTGAAAACAGGGCAAGAAGGAACAATAGCAGGGTATATGGAGTTTCTGAGAAGCAAGAGGGAGAAAATGTGGTATACCATTTAAGGACTTGGATTCCAAAAACATTAAACCTCACTGAAACCCTATAATATGGTATAGAGAGAACACAAAGATCCCTATCAACAACCAATTCAAACAAGAAATCTTCAAATCCAAGATCCATAATAATGAAATTCATTTCTAGTCAGGAGAAATACATAGTTCTAAAAACTGCCTGGTCTGCATCAGCCATCAAAATAGGTGATAAGCTTATCAGATTTGACAATATGTTTTCTTACTTACTTGTCTCAAAAAGGAACACATGTGTTCCCTTACTAAAAGGTCTAAAGAAATCTGAAATAAAAACACACCTAGTTTACCCAGCAAAATTAAGATTTTTTTAACAGAAGTATGAAAAACATTTGAAACCCTGGAAGATGCTGTTTCTTTAGTACAGAAGAACAGCTTACTTAATCTCACTGACGAAATGGAGTGGACCTCATCTCTGAAAATACATGATACAAGAAATGAATGGACAGTAAAAGACAAAAATAAAAAAAAAACTCAGAGACAAATGAAAATACTATATGTTGTTGTACAATGCATGGTTTTATAATAACTTATTTTTGAAGTATTTCTTTTTTTTTCAAAACAGGTTTATTGTTTTAACATATAAGAGAAATATCATAACAATTTTATACAAGTAATTAAAAATAGATATGATTATAACATTCAACAAAACAACTAAAGTATTTACAAAGACATCCACTACAATCAGATCAATTAATTAAACTAAAATACCATGCTATTGAAATTAGGATTTTTTTAACAAATTTTGTAAATTATCCCATACAATATAATAAGATGTTTTTCTAGTTGCTCTTGACCTAATTGTGTTTATTTCCATATGGCACACTATATTCATAACATTTTTAAATTCATTGAGCGAAGGAGGTGTATCTGAAATCCAATTTCTGGTTATTATTTTCCTAGCCACTGCTAGAATAGACCATAACAAGGGAAGCTTAACCTTTTTAACACTTTGAGGTACAGGTGTGTTGAATAATATAAGAGATTTAGAAATAATGAAATTATCTGTAAAAAGAGCCTGCAAAAATTCATTAATTGACTTCCAGTATTCTTTCAGTTTTATACAGTCATAAAATATATGAGCCCAGTCAGCATTAATTTCTACATTACATCTCTTACATAGATTATCTTTATTATTTATTTTATTCATCATCAAAGGTGTATAAAAAGATCTATGTAAAAATTTCCATGTATAAAGTCTCCAGACAATGGAAGACATAGTTCTATAGGCAGATTCCAATATATATTGTTTATCTTGTTGATTTGGTGGGTCCCCATTAATAGAAGTGAAATAATTCCAGTATGTATCTACACTGTAAAAGTTTCTTGTCTGATAATTTTATGTATGTATGAAAGTTTACCTTTATCAGAAACTTTATGTTGTAAATTTAATATCAAGTAATCAATCAGTGTTGGAATAGATTCTTTAACTGTTATAGACATTAGATCTATTTTATTAATGAGATGTTGTCTAAAGGTCTGAACCTCTAACCAGCAAGTTTCTCTTAGATCAAATTCTTGTTTTAAAAAATCTAGATTTTTAACTTTATTATCAGATATCAACTGATACCAGTACTTTAGATCATTATCTATAGCTAAATGAATTCCTTCAGAAGTAGATGACAAAAGCATACCTTGAGTATACATTATAGGGAATATAATAAAATTCCATTCCCTATACTTAGGGTGCATGAATATAAAGTTACGATAGCTAATAATAATATTTAATGGGTAACAAACCATATGTTTAGGTGTAATAGGTAAAGTAGAAAATTCCTTTAGTAACCATGACATGGAGTTATTTACAATCATATTTTTATGCGTTAAGGAGATTTTCATGAAGTGCATACTAATTAGCTCCCAATAATCTTTCCATGTTGCGACATATGACTGATCTATTAATAAAGTAATAACTTTTACAATAGAAGAGATAGTATATAAATTAAAGTCTGGAAAAGAAATACCCCCTTGAGACCAGCTATTAGTATGTTTCTTTAATGCAATCCTAGGTCTATTAGGTGCCCATAGGAAATTTAACATTAGTGTATTCAGTTTCTTGATAATTATTTTTGTAGGTGGAAGTATTATTGATTGTATTAAGTATAAAATTTTGGGGAATATTATCATTTTAATAATTGTAAGTCTCTCCTCCATAGTAAAAACATATTATTCCAGGTATTAAAAAGATTTTGTATATTAAGAAAACAGGTATTATAATTATTATATATAACAGATTTAATATCTTTAGATAGTATTATACCTAAATAAGTTATCTGACCTGAATTGGGTACATATTTAGTAAAATCACTAATGAGAATATTTTTTCGTGTATATATAGGTAGTATTTTAGTTTTTTCTTCATTGAATATTAAACCAGAAATACTTTTAAAATTCGTCATTTTATCAAATAGAGACTGCATAGAAGAATTAGATCCTGCTAATGTAATTAGAACATCATCTGCAAAAAGTTGAATTTTAAATGTTGTATTTTCATCTATTTCAAAACCCTCTATGTCAGTACTGTTTCTGATCAAATTAGCCCAAGGCTCCATTACTAAAGTGAATAATAGTGGAGAAAGTGGACATCCTTGTTTTGTACCTTTAAAAATGGGTATTTTTTGTGAAACATATGTTCCTACCTTAATATAAGCCAATGTTCCTTTGTATAAATGCTCAGTTAGATTTACAAATGCATCTGAGAAGTTTGTGCACTTCAGTAAGGTAAACAGATAGTCCCAACTTACTGAATCAAATGCTGAACTTATATCAAGACTAATAAGTGTTAAATCTTTCTTTTCCTATTTGCAAAATCAATTAATGTTAAAGTTCTTCTTATATTATCAAAAGTATTTCTATTTACAATGAAGCCTGTCTGATCTATATCTATAATGCCGGGATGATTGTCTTCAATCTATCAGCAAAATACTCATAAACATTTTATAATCAACATTAAGTAATGAGATGGGCGATATGAAGTACATCTAGTTGGATCTTTATTAGGTTTTAAAATTGGCGAAATAAATGTATATTGCCAAGATGGGGGTAACTCAGTTTGGGCCAAAATAAAAACCTTATGTATTAATGAATATGTACTTTTAGAAAGGATTTTATATATCTCTGGTATAATACCATCATTACCCGGTGCTTTGTTTGATTTAAGCTTATTTATTTGTGTAATAACCTCTGTATATGAAATACTTTTGTCCAATAGTTTAATCTGTTGTTTATTAAGCTTTTTATTCATGTTTGTGGTTATAAACTCCTTTATTTTATCTTTAGGTTCCATGTTAATGTTATTATGGTTAATTTTGTGAAAGTGATTTCTAAATTCATCTAGTATTTCTGGTATACTAGAAACATTCTTCTTTTTCCTTAGAGAAAAGATTTCTTTGATATGGTTTTGTTTATTCAACCTTTTTGTTTTATTTTTAAGTCTATGTAAGTATTTGGGGCTTATTGAATAAGACAAACCCCGGGATTCATGAACCTTGCGCCAGGCGCACGCATGGCGTAGGCGCCACAATGCCAGACATGGGTGCCGAGCGATTCAGGTACGATCCAATCCCACGTGCACCACCAGCGTACGCCTGAGTTGCGCCGCCTCCGGCGTAGGTATGTTAAATACCCCATGTGCGGTGTTGCACCATGCAAATGAAGGCAAGTAGCGATTCACGAAGTGGCGCAGGTGTAGCATAATGGCACGGCAATGTAAACCAAAAAAAAAAAAAACGGTTTACATATATCCAAACATGACATAGGAGTAACGGAAGGCTGCCAACGTCAGGTGTCATACTGGTGCAACATGTCAATGGGGAAAGACACTGAGAATGTCAAAAGAAAACATGCAGAAAATGTAAATAACGACATAAATGGTATGTACGCCAGAACTCATTCAACAAAAAGCAGATGCCCGTGGAACCCTTGCACGGCAAAAAGTAAACGACAGTCAACAAAAGAGCCAGCAAGTGTTGGTAATACCCATATCAAGGAATAACATTTATTGACCAGAGGGAGAAAACCTCCCCTGCTGAAATACTGCTATAAGGTTACAAACTTGTTTGTAACCTTATAGCAGTATTTCAGCAGGGGAGGTTTTCTCCCTCTGGTCAATAAATGTTATTCCTTGATATGGGTATTACCAACACTTGCTGGCTCTTTTGTTGAATGTACGCCAGAACCCCAGGACATATCCGCGGAAGGTGCGGAACAATGAAATAATATGACAATGTCATAAAAGAGCAGTATAAGACACATCAGCATCACAGCCGCAATACACCATAGTATGCATGGAAAGCCACAACCACAGCCCAAGCGTTGCCAAGGAGTGGAGGCGGTGTCCGGCACCGTAACCATGTATTAGTAGTCAATGCCATGCAAATGAGGCAGATAATACTGAATCGCAAAACCCCCGCTGGGCGTAAGGCTGCACCAAACGGCGCAGTGGTAATACACCGAGGAGTGGCCTAGAGCGAATACATGTCAATCGCAGAGGGGTGTGCCACTGTAGGAGGAAGCACATTGGAGCTCAGCAAACATGGGCTGTACAATGCACATCACAGCATCAGGACCGGCGTGTGAGGAAATAGATGCGCTGAGAGTACACAATGCACGCACAGATGCATGTGCACGAGGATGACTACGTTCCCCAACCCAGTCATGTGACGGCTGCCCCGTCAACAACCACGGATACAGGAAGGTGATGCGGAGAATATGAGGAAATGCGGAAGCAGTGTAATTGGAGTCGTAATGAGCAATCAACACCAATCAACCCACGAAGGGCAATCAGCGGCAGCTGACAACTCTGCATGCAGAATCCCGCAAAACGGGAAAGGGGAGGCATATGAATGCAAAGAAAGTAGGGGATGTAGCAGAATTGCAAAGAGCGAAGAACCGATACAGCACAGCCAAGTAGAGAGGTAGCATAACGGCGGCGGCAGACAAAATGCATGAGATGCCATGTGCCTGCAGGATGCCCTCCAGGAAATAGTAGGTGCAACGTGCAGAAACAGTAAAGTAAGGTGTAAAGCTAAACCAATGCAGGCAAGTGTAATGTAACACCAAAGGCAACAGCGTTGCAGTGCCAATGGTAAAACACGGAAGATAACCCACAGATACGGCAGCACAGACACACCCAATGACATCACCGGGTGTACAGCACAACACTATAAAGTGTGAATGCACACAACACACAGCGCGTATTCCCAAACGCTGCACCTTAGGGTGTAAACACACGGGGAACTTTTAAAATGTATATGTTGGGTGCTGCCATGGCCGTGATGCATCGGCATGTGTTAGAGACAGACGGAGTTGCGGAGGAGGGTGCCGACAACTACCGTAGGCCTCAGAGGAGAAGGAGAGTGTTCAGACCAAGGGTGACCTACCAGGGGCTGCATGACCTGGAGATAGTAGAGCATTACAGGGTGGACAGGGACACGTTACAGCAAATAGTGGAGCTGTGCCGGCCACACCTGAGAACAAGAGACAACAGAGGGGAGCCCATCCCAGTGGACACAAAGGTATGTGTAAGCTTGCGAATACTGGCAACAGGTACCTTTCAAAGGCCAACCGGGGATATAATGGGCATCTCACAGGCATCAGCATCCAGGGTACTACACCAGTTTCTGGATGCCATGTTACGACATGCCCATGAGTATATATACTTCCCCAGATCTCAGGAGGAGTTGGCTAGCAATATGCGCCACTTCCACCGTGTGGCACAATACCCGGAGGTACTGGGTGTGATAGACTGTACGCACATAGAAATCAAGTCACCACCCGGGGAGCAGGGTAGACGCTACATAAACCGCAAGGGATTCCCCTCCATCAATTGCCAGGTCGTATGCAATGCGCAGGGCATTATCATGGATGTGTGTGCTGGCAGCCCTGGAAGCTACCACGACTCCCATATCTGGCATGCCTCACAGCTGTATCAGGTATTCACCAGGGGGGACATCACACAAGGTCACCTTGTGGGGGATGCTGGCTATACACTGGAGCCGTGGATGATGACACCCATCAGAAATGCACACACACACATGCAAGAATGCCATAATGAGGCACACGCACAAACCAGAATAATCATAGAGCGTGTGTTTGGGATGTTGAAATCACGGTTCCGGTGCTTGGATACATCCGGTGGAGCCTTGCAGTACTCTCCAGGCACATGTGCCCACATATTCATAGTATGTGCTATGCTACATAATATGATCCTGCGGAAACAGCTGCTGCAGGGACATAATGGTGGAGGGCCACCAAGCCCGCCACAACTGCCAAGCACAGGCACAAAGCGGCGTTCAGCGCCATGAACACACTGTGCCAGCCCCAGTAGGCAGACGGAGGCGTACCCAATATGCCTATGCCTTGGCAAAGAGGGAACGTATAGCACATACTCTGACAGCGTAGGCCCCATGGACTGACACCTCCCTACCTGCACACACAGTGAAATGGACGGCACACAAACATGGCCGCCCGTAATGTGTACCGTATGGGTGGTCCCATGTGTGACTCCAACATAGGTAGCACCCAAACACTGCACACCCAACAGCCAGCGGAGCATGGAACGCCAACACCTCAACCGCATGCGGGTCCTACAGCAGACGGCGTAGCCGTATGCTGCCACGTTTGGCACAAGGTGTCTACATATGTACATATGTGCATACACAGATATGGAGATAGATATCATTACACACGTAGAAATATATGTACACATACACAGATATAAAGTACAACAGGTTAAACAGGGAATCACAGGGATGCAAGGTTACAGAGAAGTAAGACGCAAAATCTCTACATAGTAAACATAGTGAACGACAACCCGACTATCCGGGAGGGTGGACAGAGCAGGGAATGCCACCCATGGAAAGGTCAACCCACCTAAATGCATATTCGCGAGTCGGGATGATCGCCAGGCCACGGTACGGTAACAGGACATGTGCGGGTAATATTCTTAGGATATGAGGGCGGAGGTAGACACCGCTGCCGGCGATGCGGTCAATGTAGGTACTGTGTGCAACCGCCCTGCGAAAGCGGCAGTATGTGTATGTGTGAGGTGAGGGTGTCGTGTGTTCCGCTGTGCGAGTGTAATGTGTGCGCCACTGTAAAATGTGTATGTAGGTGACGTGTGACAGGCGGAGTGGAATAACATGTGTAGGCATACAGTATAGGAACCACAGGCGTATGTACAGCAGTACCCACAAAGTAGTACTGAGAGCTCCTCACTGGCTAGGCGCGTGGCGACGTAAAACGATGCAAAGCGAAAATGTCCCAGAATGTACCACAGGAGTATAGCCAACATGTGATGCAAAGGATGCATGTACAAACCATGGCCGTATGTATGGCGCCGATATGTTAATTTCAACACGATACGTCGGCAACGTTACACAGCAATAGTCATGTACCGCGGAAATATGCATGTGCTACCCTGGCACCGATCGTGGCCACGTATCGTCCCGTAAACACCGCTGTATGTTCTACGAGTGTTAAACAAGCAATCGCCACCCGAATAGGTGGCAACCGGTAGCATACAGGCCGTCCCAAGTACAGGACCACAATGACCATAAATATCCGTGACAAAATGCCAAGGGATAGTCGGCACGTACGAACAGCCGCAGATATACTACCGATGTGACGGAGGAATACATGCAGGAAGCACACATGCAGGCGGTACCGACACCAGACAACATCAACAAAACCTACACTCCTAGAACAACAGACAGGTAACTTGCAGCTCCCCAGGCAGGGATGGAGCACACACACAAGCATACCGTGTATGTATAAATGCAAGGCCCACAACACGTACCCGTCACCCACAGCCGCCGATATACCCCATCGCACATATCAAAGGGATACAAGCCGAAATAGCAGCAAAAACATACAGGCAGTCAATGACAGCGGCATACCCGCAACATCTCGCGTGGGAAACACTATCAGCAGCGGATGCATACCTGCATCCGTTGTGTAGAGGAATACAAGAGCTATGTTACACATCCGAATGCAAAACGCCATCGATAGATGCCGCCAGGACACGGACACCCACATGTCGAACATAATACCATACCCAACACACACAATCCACGGCTAACACCACAGCGAAATGTACCTGACGCCACACATAGCGGCTGCAGTCACACATAACATAACACAATACATACCATCCCCACGAAGGTAGTGCAAATAACCAATGGCCAGACGAGGAATGAACCATGCCCTAGTTCCGACGCGTACCGTACGAATGGAGGAGATGCACAGGTGATATGCGCATAAGTACACACCGAGGAACAGCTATTGGTGTGATGAATCCACATGCCGCAGGTGACGACGGATATAAGGAAGACTCCCAGGATATTCAAACTCTATGTTCATACCGAACAAATACTTTATTCTCACTCGAGCCGTTTTGTTGTAACTAGCGAGACTCTAACGGAATAGGGAAACCAACACAGGAAAGGTATGTAGAACCCACGAGATGTACTGGTGTGTAACGCATGATATGTATGACGAAGCTGCACTGTATGTGAACGGTGTTTGTAAGTAAAGATACCTGTCCATAAAGCAGAGAGTGGTGAAAGGTGGTTATGTAGTGCTAACCCGCTGAGCATACCAACGACTGTGGACACCATGTGCACAGCAGTGGGACATCATGTACACAGCTGGGATAACCCAAGGTCTGCCATAGGGATTTAAAACACAGAACAATGCTACCACCCACGCCGATGCTGGCAGTGGATGTCCAACAATGAAGTGCCACAGCAGGGGATAGGACATGTATGTATAGTGTCACAGCACACATGTGTATGGGCATATACCGTCGATGTCATACGTAATGTGCACACGACGTGCACGTATGCCTCGCAGTAGGGGTGACTATGTCAAGTATGTGTAATGTAAAGCTGTCATGATGGATATGTTCAGACATCATACACAGTATCACAGGCATAGCATGCATGATGGAGGTATAGCCTAGTGTTATGTACATTAACAGGATATGTATGGCCTGCACAAATGGGACAGAGTAGTAGCAGAATAGCCACCCGAAATGGAAGGAACAGCAAGTAACCATGTCCAAACGATCTGTAGCAGGTGCAATGTGTGCAACAATGACGTCTGGCAGGTCCATGTGTAAACACATGTGCAATGTACACAGTAGTGTCACCCCCCCATGGTAGTGTCCACTGAACAGCAGAGGTGGATGTCAACTGCATGTCTACACAGTACTGCCGCTGTGGTGGTACCATGTGTATGTGTCACCCTATCAGCAAGGGAGCTATCACATGACCAGTGCCACAGTGTGTCCCTGTGGGATGTGCACAGGACCTATGTTCCACAGCATGGTGTGTGTCTAGTCTGCGGAGGTAACACAGAAGCCCAGGCTAAGCAATGTGGCATGTGTGCACATATGCAGGAGTGCTTCATTCACCCCGCCCACTGCAAACGCCATGTAGGAGTACTACATGCATCAGTAATGCGGAGGACATGGCCCATGGCAGAGTAGATGACACCCCTGTGTAAGAGGTATGCAGATGAGTACAGATGTGTTCCCCGTCTGTCATCTGCATATGTAAACTGTCTGAGCCTGGTATACATCACGGCATGACTATACTGTGACATGTAAAGTTGTAGCCGTTGTGGAAGGTACACCACGAATGTGTTATTGTAACCCTGCCCGTGTGTAGATGTGTGTATGGCACAAGTACAAAGGCTACCAATGTACCAGCAACACACATAGTCCAGATATGTGTGGCCCTGCAGATGTGTACCCACGCCACAGTGGAATATGGCAACCACAGCACCATGTGGGGCATGTGTGTGTACAGCAACCATGTACAATATGATATGCTTGTATAGGGAAGGTATCCATGTGATACCCAGTGGATGACTGTCGCTATGCAAAGGTGATGTGTATGCACCATGTGTAATGTATCTGACGCAATGACATCTACACGATATATCTGCCACACCGACACCTGTATGGTTGTTAGCAGTATGAGCTGGTGGAGCTAGAATGCTGCCAGGTATGTAGATGTGGGATATGTAGGCATGGACAGTACTCCGTGACAGCATGTTGTGTATGTAAGCAAATAGTGAACATGAGGGGCCACATGACTGAGGACTGTGTAATGCCACATGTACCTGACATGTCGTAGGTAGCATGATATGCTTGCACCACTGTGTGACCTGTCCAGGAGTCACATAGCCTAACATCCTGAGACACAGGGTATGATGTGATGGTGGATGTGTACATTGGCAATACCAGAATGTGGAATGGTGCTGAAGGGCAATGTGGGGATAATGTCTGATCTGTTACCCTCTGTACCACACCAGCCACCCATGCAATGGTATGACAGGTGGCCAGCATGTGGATGTGGTGTGCTGTGGCACACGGAGGCCCAACAAGGGTGCCAGTAAAGGCATGGAGGTCGTCAATGAGTGTGTGAAGCATGGATGTGAGGATGTGCCCCAGTGCCATACTGAATGGTCCAGTCATGGGTGTACAAATGCAGTCCCACACGTGCAATGCAGTACCACCCATGTGTAGTGTGATAGATGCGGTAGTGTGGTGGTCAAGGTACACAACGTCCATGAATGGGCTAGCAGTTAATTCAGTGGGCTGCTGCAGAGACACATAACAACCAGGTTGGTGGGATATAACAGCTAGGGAGATTGGAGGTGACATTGGGACAGTGTCCTAGGACATAACGTGTGCATGGCAGTACCATGTATGTGTCCACAGGGACAATGCGATGTCCATGTATGGATTGGAACCCTGTAGTGAGTGAGAGTGTGTATTGTTGGTAGGTACCCCATTGGCTGGCATGCTGCCAGCAACATCTCTGTTGGCAATGCCTGGGTGACTGTTGTATGCTACATTGAATGTGGATGTAGCCAAACAACACAGACATACCACCACACTGCGTGAGGGCCCACACTGTAATGTACGGTGGTCATGTGTAGGTAGCTAGCTGTGGAGCATGTGATGGACCACGAGGACCCACCATGACTGTCAAGTGATGCACCACACACATTTGAACATACCCACCGTGCAACAGCCTGCACATGCGCCCATACAGCACATGTGCATGGAACATGAATACCACCATGGCGTCTGTGAAAAGGCCAGTACCACCATGTCTCTGTGTGGAATAGCATGGTCCCTACCCGTGGGTACATGTAGCGGAAGTGCACTGTGATATGTGTCAGCATAGTCACGTATACTGTCCAGCTGCCGAGGTGCCATGCCATTAACTACCCCAGTCAGCAGATGTTGGTAGTACCGGCCGTTGAGCACATGTACCATGTATGCTGCGATGGGTGTGTGTCCAGGGCATGGCTAGCAGGACAGCGAAGCATATATGTTCATCAACCAGAGGGGGGATGTCCGTAGGTATAGCACACAGACACATGGAGGTATGGTGCATGCCGAGGGTAGTGTAGGTATGGTATGTGTTGTGTAATGTGTCATCCAGCTATGTGTAGTGCATGGCCAAGCATGTGTGGGTACATGGGAGTCCATACTAGGGAAGTGCGTGTTGCTGTCAGCACATGGCAGTAGCAACTGTACAGTATGATAACACAGCCAGCATGTAACCTGTGGTGTACAGTGTACTCTCCGTCGCATGTCACAATGTGTCTAGCGGTCACAAACATGGGTATCTGAACATGGAGTACCTATGATGCATTGTGTTTGGAAAAAATACAGTATGTGTGTAAATCACTGTGTGATGTGGGATCCCCTCACCTGTGTGTGTTGCAGTCCAGGTATGTGCCTGGGAGGTATGATCTGTGTACAATCTGGACTGGCAGGTGTGCTGTGTAGAGCATGGAGGCAGGTCCCAGGCACCGCAGATAAATGTCAGGTGTGCCTTACTGTGTGTGCAGTGCTTGTGTACAGCACAGTGGAGGGTGCAAGCATTGTCACACATCAGTGCATGCCGTGCCTGCCTGTGACAGCCCTGCTGGAGACAGACATGTGACACCGCTGCAGAGGCAGCATAGCATGTGAAGATGTACATGTGGGCCCCACACCTAGGCAGATGTCCGCAGGTCATGTGTGCCACAGTAGTGTGGTTGACCACGACTGTCATACTGGACAAATACCACATGCCTGCATAAGTACAGTATGACCATAGTCAACAGTCGCAGTGACAGAGTAGGCCAATGTACAGTATCCCCGTGTGCAGACCACTGCCTACTGTACACCCGGCTAGACACACACCCGGAGGGTGAATACACCTTTGAGCCATCACATGTCCCAGTCCACGTAGCCTGTACAATGTCATCACAGGGTGGTCACAATAGCATGTGGTAAGACAGACACGTTGTACCAGGTGGTGTGTCATGTGTGCATATGTTGACTTGCACAGCTGTTCACATGTCCGCAACATACCGGTGCATGATGTATACTGTTACATGATGTGTGGAACTGCACTGTGACCCTCAACAGGGCCATCTGACACAGGTGTGTTGTGAATGGTGTAACCCATGTTCACACAGGATACACACTGCTGCTGTTGGCAGCCATGCTGGTGGCTACCAGTGGTGCATGCAGTGGTCATACAGACATACTGCACACAGTGTTCATGCAGGGATGTCCATTGTTGTGGATGATGTGTTGCTACGTGAAGGTAGGTGTGTGTTGTGAATGTTACACATCCAGATGACACCATCTGGCGCAGTCATGGTCGTCGACAGCATCACACACATCCACAGGAGTCAGAACCCTGTCCTGAGAATGTGTGACAGTCACCCTCGTACTGTGTGACATATGTGCACATGGCAGAACACCTCCCACTGTCATCTAGGATGGCTACATGATGGCTGGAATGTGCTGTGATAATGTACAATGCTGGTAGCCCAATGAAGTACCTGGAATCACACACAGTACACCATGGCTGCCATGTAAACCATGCACAACAATGACTGTCTGACAGACACAAACAATGCGTTGACATGTTGAACATGCGCACATGAGAACTCCCAATGAGGTATGTTGCACATATCGATGTACAACTGTCATCTATGGCCATAGCATGGATGCAGACGCACATGCCCCACAGGCAGTACCACATGATGTAGGTAGGGGGGCATTGCTCATGTACATGTGACAGTTGCTGTACCGCCACATGTCCTGCATAGCTGTCATGTAGGGGTAGCAGTGGCATGTGACTGATGGACATGCCTGTACATTTGACCATGTCCCACAGGAGATGTGTTACGTGTGTACAACACGTGATGTGCTGTCATCAAGCTGTGAAGTGTACGGCCGCCAGTGTACCTGTGTGACTTGTTCTGCGATGGGTGCAAAGGCACATAGTACTGCATTGCATGCCCACAAGCCCCACACAGGTGCATAGCCTGAACATGCAATACAAAGAGGGTGTGGGATGATAGCAACCCATAAGAGGAGATGGGTATGGGTGGCAACCCACTACCACATGTGCGGGTACGGTGTGCATGTCTATGACACATTAGCACCTGAGAAGCTAGCGGTACAGCAGTACAGGGTTGCATGCATATATGTTCAACAATATCCCTGTGTGTCCCACCACTGGCCCGTGGACAGACAGACACCAACAAAATGTGCAGATATGATATGTGCACAGCACATCACCAATGCCTACTGTAGAACAGGCTTACTGTGTAGACATGTGCACAGTAGGTTTGCGCCAGCCGCACTCAAACATGTTATGTGCCGAACCACACCAATAGTCCAAGCCATGCCACAGACGGATGTCCATGCATCTGTGTATGTACATCTGTGAATGTCTTCGGCATAGCAGTATAGCTGTGTCACTGTTGTGAACAACATAATGAATGGGTTGTATGTATGAGGGGTGCGTCATACGTGTATGGTCAGATCGACGATACCATCAGTGCCCATGCTATGTGAACATCCCTGTCCCCATACATGGATACCTATGCTGTGCCCAACACCACATTTCCCGAGGGAGGGATGGCGGTGTGCAGTGCACCAGCAGACATGGGGGTGGCAGCAGGCACTGTATGTAGACATATGTGGTACCCATGTCAGTCCAGGCAACCATCCATGTGCACGGGATAGCAGTGTGTGGCCACATACAGCACTGTGTTGTTCAATATCGCTGCACATAGCACCTGTCAGGGTTACAGTGTATGCATGGATGTGCGATACCTGCATGCACCAGACACACCCCCACCAAGCAGCGTGCAGCCTACCTTGCATAAGGCCAGTGTCCACACCATGGTGATAGACATGTGTAATGTCCATATACACATAGCAATGACATATGGAATGGACAGCCACCCTGTCAATATCATTACCCCCCAGGTGGATCACATCCCAGTGCCATGTATGTGGCATACCCTGCCATACCATGCAGCCCTGCCCAGCAAGGCTGCACGTGCTATCACAGTCCTACATGGTGCGATGGACAAAAGGCACTGTCACTATCAACCGACCACAGCAGTAATGTGGCGGTGATGCACCCTGTGGTGTTACAGGTGCTGTGTGTTGCTGTGGACAACGTGCGTGTGCACATGCTATGCATGACCTTTCCTGTTAATGTGGCATGGTTACACATTGTCCCATGTGTATCACATGTGCAACACAGGTGAGCCGTGGCAAGTTGTCCAACACCTGTACAGTGCTGTGTGGATGTACATGGCACAACACAATGCATGTGCAGGTGTCCATGTGTATGTGTGCAGTGCCACCGCTGACATTCATAATGGCCATGTACGTGATGTCTAGTGACATATACACAGCATCCAGGTGAACAGTAGAACCGTTGTCACATGGGGACCCGTGCCAACTGATATGGACACAGGTGCAGCCAGGTACACATGTCCACAGCAGGCTAACATCAACATGGTGCATGTACAGTGTGTTGAGGTGACACACAGATATGATATGACACCCACTGCTCAATGGTGTGACGGCAACACATCGGCTGTATCACTGCCATGATGCCTTGCAGAGATTACTGTGCAGATGTTGTACATGTCATAGCAATGTATTTCCAGCAGTATGCCAGCACAGCAGTGTAAATGTGACCTGTCACCATCATTATGTCTTACAGATAATGCCACGTTCCCGGCTGCCTGCCTTTAGCCGACAGGAAGACGAGGTCATAATACCGTTGCTACATGATAATTACGACATCTTGTTTAGCCATGTGCCACTGCAGGCACAACAACGGAGGACATGTGGCAGGATATGCAGGAGGGTGAACACCCTGGGCGGCCACAACTGCACATATCAACAGATCCGCAGGCACTGCACAGACTAATCCGGCATGCGAGACAGCGTGCGCTGCAATCGCCAGACAACAAGGTGGGACAGGTGGTGGTCCACAAACCCAGCCCCACTCACACCCACGGAGGAGCTCCTGGCCAGTCTGGGGTGGAAACCCCCCCATTTTCTAAAACCCTCCGGGGCCATGGTTTT